>NW_028257437.1:0-188314 GCF_982258835.1 Parasteatoda tepidariorum
ATTTTAAATAAAAAAAAGCAGTGCTTATAATAATAAAAAAACAAACAAATTTTTTACGGAAAAGAAAAAATATAGGAGAAATGGAGCTAATTCGTTGAGGATAAACATAAAAATCATTAATAATAATATTGACTCTAATGATAATTAATTTTTGTGCTTTACTGTTTTGTGCATTACTATTGAAAAAACCACTTAAGTAAATAATAAGTTATGTATTAAAATTGCAAAATTAATATCTAAATGTTATTCAATTCTATTAAAAGAGCGTAAAAATTGGCAAGTTTTTATTGACGTCAATGATGTTTAATTAATTTTGGTGTAAGTAGTAATTGATATTAAAAAAAAAGTTACGAACTAAAAAAAAATTAATGGAGAAACTGTAATTATTCGTTACTGGGTACTGTAAAGTCGTCATTCCATTAATGACATCCATGATGCTCAATTTTTATTACGGGCACTACAGTCATCATGGTAACTGGTGTAGGTTTTTATAGGTACCAAATATACTTTAATATAGGTGCAACGTATTTAAGAGTACATTTGCTGTCGTTTACAGCTGCAAAAGTAGTGTGCATTTTCATGATAGATTTTTTAAGGCCTCCCTGCAAGATATAAGTACAGGAAAAAAGTTGCTTGACTTTGCTAAATTTTAAATATCATTAATTGTTTTTTAACAGCAGCAATATGCAAAATGATTCTAAATAGGGTTTGTCTCAATTTTCATGAGTTGATTTAATAAAAATGTGTTTTGCTCTATCTAATAACGTAAACCCACGGCTGGTTATAAAATAAAATAAAATAAATATGGTCCTTCCTGAGGGAATTTTTTTCCCTATCAGTGCACCAATTCATTTTTTCTTAGAACCAGTTTTAAAGGATATAAACCATAAAAATTCTTGAAACGTTTTTTTTTTTAAAAAAACGATAAAATATATTATTTTCTTTATATAATTATTATAATTCTATATAAACATATTTTTTTAATATTTAAATCGTAACGTTATGGAAGGGTAGCTGAATTTTGAAAAATAATTAAATTTACTTTAAGAAATTATAAAGTTAAGAATAGAGAATATGGGACACAATAAACAGTAAAAAATTAGAAGTAATTTTACTTGTTAACAGTATATAACGATAATTTTATGTCATAACAGTTCTCTTTTGAAACAGTTTTTTTATCTCTATTCAGTTTTTATAATTTTAAAAATATTCAGATAAATATTAAAATACTAGGAGGCTTCGCCTCCTGCTCGCTGGCGCTCGCCAACCCCCGAAACTGCTTTCTAAGTTCATTTCGGATTGTTTCGCAATCCGATGCTCGCTTTGCTCGCTCATTGGATACGTTCTCAACGTCTAGCTTTTGTATACTTTTTTGAACACTGAAGTTCCGAAAACTTTTCACTGTAGAAAATTCTAAACTTGTGCATTTCAATATTAATTTGAAATTGAAAACAGTTCGCATATTTTTCTTAATCACACTATTCTAAATTTCAGTTGTTGAGAAAAGTAACTGTTGTAAGTTTTTTTTTAAAGTCTTTCCCACCAGAGGGCTAAAACCATGTGTTGTAAAACAATATGAAATAGTACTGAACGTCGGATGTAAAGCATCGGCTTCGATGAAGATAATTTTGTGAGAATTTTTTTGATAATTCGGTGAGAATTCACCCGATTAGACATATGATGCTCACTACGTGCTCTTCCTCGCCGAAGCCTATCAATTAAAACGTATTAACGTTTTATATAATATAGATTAGCCATATGATGCTCACTACGTGCTCTTTCTCGCCGAATCCTATCAATTAAAAATGAAAGCTGTTGCCAACGCGAGAAAAGAAATATCATCGGTTTTATCGATACATACGTATTAGCGTTTTATATAATATAGATACAGTCACTCGAAAAAATAGATAAGCGCCGTGACCCTTGCAAAATAAAATTGAAAACGCAAAACGACACAATAAATAGTCTCAAGCCTCGGTTCTCACAGCTCTTTTGTCGTGACACCATGATTGGAAACGTTCTCACTGCCCTCTCGTGAAGCAGTCCATTGTGTATGTGAAATGGGTGACCACTCCAGAGAGAAAAGCCATGTCCAATGCATTTTCAAGGTGTCCAAGGGGTCTGCACCCAAACGCCCAATGTTGGCTTTGTGTGTATTTTAAAAAAAATGGGACGAGTCCCCAATAAGGGGGACTCGTCCCATTTTTTTTAAATAAATGGCTTTTGACATAGAGTTAGATTTCGTGTCGGCAAAGGGGACACGTCCTGCGTCGACGCGTGCGCAACCAATCGTCCAGACACTGTGTGTGAAACACGTGCTGGCAACGAGTTTGATGAGGCATGTCCAACATATCCTCCAAGCAAATCGGGCAAGACTCGGGTGGGGTGTAGTACCACTTATCAAAAGGCAAGGAAAACAGACAATTTCGAATTTCGCTGGCTAGGCGAATCCGCAAATCGTCTGTTATGAGATAACCTTTACTAAACCAATCAAACACAATGTTTATCAACCATCTCATTCCGAAGCGATTAAAGCATCGGAAGGCTGGGCTTGAGGTACTCAAATCATTGTGAAGATCCTGCAACTCTTGATCCATGAATAACTTGAAATCACCCCTCACCCGCCTCACATCGGAATAGCCTTCCGGGTCGAGGAATAGAAGCACTGGATGCGCCTCGTCCCCCAATTCCACGACCTCCGGCTCTCCCATCTCCAACACCTCCCGAGGAACGCTACCGGATGGAAGCGCCCGACCCGCTGGAACGAGATTTCTCACAATAAAAAGATTTGCCATCTGAAATCGACTCTATGTCAAAAAATATAACTGCTCCTCGGCGTGCAAGCCCTTTTTATAGACACACAGAGGGCGCTCCAGTCGTCCTGAAATGTTTTAGAAAATGCCACGTGACCTGAAAAAAATCACACGATGCATTTCCAGAAAGTCACGTGACAGGACATTCGATCCACCTCACCGGATGCACTTTCAAGAAATCGAGCGACACATTACATCCGCCAGATGCACTTTTAGAATATCACCGGATGTATTTCCAGGAAGTCGAGCGACACATCATATCCGCCAGATGCACTTTTAGAATATCACCGGATGTAATTCCAAGAAGTCGAGCGACAAAACACTTTCACCAGATGCACTTTTAGGATATCACGTGACAGGACATGATTTCGAAACCACATGGATCCAGAGGATGGGGCACCGAACCCACTTGAAATCTTTGAGAGGGTTGCGTCACGTGAATCCTTTGAAGGGGTGGACAGCTTTCCTGGACCTGGCTCAGACAGTGTGAGAGCGACTCTGTGGCTTTGCATCACGGGGCTCTGGGATCTGGGGGGTTGTGAAAAGAATGGAATGGAAAGGTCAATGCCCCAAGGACATTGAGATGTTTGGACAGCTTTCCTGGACCTGGCTCGGACAGTGTGAGAGCGACTCTGTGGCTTTGCGTCACGTGGCTCTGGGATCTGGGGGGTTGTGAGATGAATTGTGATTGAAAAGTCAATGACCCAAGGGCAGGTGGATGTTTGGATAATGCATTGAAAGTGTGTCTCGAGGCTCGGCAGGAAAAAAATATAAACCGGAAGTGGGCGTGGCCAAATGACAACTCAAAACTTGCATTTCGAAAATTTCAAATTTTGTCTCGACCCAAATCTGTGGCCGAGTGAAATTTTTTTTAATAAAACCGGAAGTGGTGGAAAGGTAACGACCGCTTAACATTTGGATTTCGAAAATTTCAAATTCAGTCTCGAGAAAATTTTTGCTCAACCCAAAATCTCCGGACGAGTGAAAATTTTTTTTTTTCAATTTTGTAATAAAAAAAAAATTCTAATTTTTAATTAAATAAAAAATTCTTATTTGTAATTTAAAAATGCTCGTATAGCTCTTCTACCTGAATGCACACATCTTGCACACTTTAAAAAATATCGTTTTTTCATAATACACACCTTCACCAACCCATAAAGCGTGGGAACTATCGTTTCAAACGATGAAATATAATAGATAAAAAAAATCCAACCCAAAAATCTGCTCCAGGATGACAGACCCAGGTGCCATGGATGACCCTGCACTTGTCCAGTGTCTCAAAGTCATTTTTTTTTTTTTTTTTTTTTTTTTTTTTTTGTGGATTGTTCTAGAGTGACGGCGTTGAACCAGTAGTTACAGTGACAGACATCTCACCCATGTTTGTGATGTGTACTGTTGACGCGAATTGTCTTCTCAAATTTGCCACTTCTTCAGCCTGAGTTGTAATTTTTCGTAGAAGTGTTTCAATTTCGTCTTGTTTCTGCTTCTTCAAGTTTATAATTTCCGTCTCCAGCTCGTCAATCCGACGTTTCAATACATTTCTTTCCGATACGTTTTCTGCATTGATTCGTTGCATCTCCACTCTTTGCTTCTCCCTCATGTACTCTACGACACTCATCTGACGGGCTTGTGGTTGACTCAACGTATAATAAGCATTTGCCATGCGTTGGCGCAAGGAATTTCCCTTTTGAATCTGAAACATCATGAATTGTTCGTGATTCGAAAATGTCGGTTCACCCCCCGTGGGTTGGACGCGCATCACGTCGTTCTCAAACCAAAACGCTCCGAAATCTCCCTCTGGATGAGGCGCCCAATCCCATCGCAATTGAATACAACAGTTTGGAAGCGTCATAATCTCAGACACTTTTACGCTATACGTTTTGTAATTTGAGCCAAATTTTTCACACTTCCAATCCAGTACGAGTTTATCACGAAGTTTTCCGTTGAGCCACGTCATCACGCCGTGGCGCCAGAAACTGGCCATGGACATGACTGAATGCTCGTGTAACGGGCGATTGATGTAAAAATGTCCACCTCGCCCCACACCCGGCTTCTGAGATCCTGAGCATTGGGCTTTTTCGCTCGATACGTAATGAATGGTATTGGCCAAATGCATGGACGACATCATTTTTTTCTGACCTTTGCAATAGCGCTCTTTGGCATGAGATTGTTCAATCGACCTCCAAACCTTCAGGTAGGCGGCTCGATCTTGAACAGCCACAATCATGTGGCGATGCAATTTATTAGAAGCAATGGTATTCTTCTTTGGAATCGAGCAGCCGTCGCACAAGCACCAAAAGGTCGACACCACCAGTTGACCCTCGTCAAACACGGACATTTTTTGTTTGAAACTGGCAAAGGCGTAGGATCGAATAAACACGTGATAAAGTGTCCACGAGTTGGAAAAATACATTCGAAACAGGGCCGCGGCCTCGCGTCCCAAATTGCTTTCGTCGTTGAACGGGTAAAGGGAACCCGTGTTGGTCAATGCTCGAAAGTCGCCGGGGTAGTTGTCGTAAAATCCAACTTCTTGTAAATCTGTGTCGAGGACTCTATGTTTAAGTTTGCGACGTAATAATGAAGGGTCAAAAGATTTACATTCACATAAATCGGGAGCGGAAGAATTGATTTCAGAGGCAGTGCTGGTTCCAGCGGTGGCGTTGTCAGTGTGGCTTAAACATTTTTTTTGTCGTTTTTTATTCCTCCTTTTGAACGATTCAAAGCATTCTTTTCTGTGAATGTCGTCTTGAGTCGAATTTGAAAATGTATATGTTCCGCAAAAAATGCATTCAGTTTCTTCATTTAAACCATGTTTCATTTAAACCATGTTCGGAACGGGAATGAGTCTCCCGATACTCTTTAAATAACAACTTTTCAACCTTTTTAACGCAATGTGGACATGTGATGATTTGCTTGTCCCAATATCGGTATGCGAAATACATATTCCTATCTGGTTTTGCTTTCGGATTCATCTTGATGAGGCGTTCAAAGTTCAAATACGTTCAAATGCTTCTCAGTGATGGTTAAAGCGTCGTTACTCGGTCACAATCTAATGGAGAATTGTCAAGACGCTGGCTTAGATATACCGCTCTACAAAAAAAAAAAAAAAAAAAAAAAAAAAAAAAAAAAAAAAAAAAAAATGACCTTGAGACACTGGACAGGTGCAGGGTCATCCATGGCACCTGGGTCTGTCATCCTGGAGCAGATTTTTGGGTTGGATTTTTTTTATCTATTATATTTCATCGTTTGAAACGATAGTTCCCACGCTTTATGGGTTGGTGAAGGTGTGTATTATGAAAAAACGATATTTTTTAAAGTGTGCAAGATGTGTGCATTCAGGTAGAAGAGCTATACGAGCATTTTTAAATTACAAATAAGAATTTTTTATTTAATTAAAAATTAGAATTTTTTTTTATTACAAAATTGAAAAAAAAAATTTTCACTCGTCCGGAGATTTTGGGTTGAGCAAAAATTTTCTCGAGACTGAATTTGAAATTTTCGAAATCCAAATGTTAAGCGGTCGTTACCTTTCCACCACTTCCGGTTTTATTAAAAAAAATTTCACTCGGCCACAGATTTGGGTCGAGACAAAATTTGAAATTTTCGAAATGCAAGTTTTGAGTTGTCATTTGGCCACGCCCACTTCCGGTTTATATTTTTTTCCTGCCGAGCCTCGAGACACACTTTCAATGCATTATCCAAACATCCACCTGCCCTTGGGTCATTGACTTTTCAATCACAATTCATCTCACAACCCCCCAGATCCCAGAGCCACGTGACGCAAAGCCACAGAGTCGCTCTCACACTGTCCGAGCCAGGTCCAGGAAAGCTGTTCAAACATCTCAATGTCCTTGGGGCATTGACCTTTCCATTCCATTCTTTTCACAACCCCCCAGATCCCAGAGCCCCGTGACGCAAAGCCACAGAGTCGCTCTCACACTGTCTGAGCCAGGTCCAGGAAAGCTGTCCACCCCCTTCAAAGGATCCACGTGACGCAACCCTCTCAAAGATTTCAAGTGGGTTCGGTGCCCCATCCTCTGGATCCATGTGGTTTCGAAATCATGTCCTGTCACGTGATATCCTTAAAGTGCATCTGGTGAAAGTGTTTTGTCGCTCGACTTCTTGGAATTACATCCGGTGATATTCTAAAAGTGCATCTGGCGGATATGATGTGTCGCTCGACTTCCTGGAAATACATCCGGTGATATTCTAAAAGTGCATCTGGCGGATGTAATGTGTCGCTCGATTTCTTGAAAGTGCATCCGGTGAGGTGGATCGAATGTCCTGTCACGTGACTTTCTGGAAATGCATCGTGTGATTTTTTTCAGGTCACGTGGCATTTTCTAAAACATTTCAGGACGACTGGAGCGCCCTCTGTGTGTCTATAAAAAGGGCTTGCACGCCGAGGAGCAGTTATATTTTTTGACATAGAGTCGATTTCAGATGGCAAATCTTTTTATTGTGAGAAATCTCGTTCCAGCGGGTCGGGCGCTTCCATCCGGTAGCGTTCCTCGGGAGGTGTTGGAGATGGGAGAGCCGGAGGTCGTGGAATTGGGGGACGAGGCGCATCCAGTGCTTCTATTCCTCGACCCGGAAGGCTATTCCGATGTGAGGCGGGTGAGGGGTGATTTCAAGTTATTCATGGATCAAGAGTTGCAGGATCTTCACAATGATTTGAGTACCTCAAGCCCAGCCTTCCGATGCTTTAATCGCTTCGGAATGAGATGGTTGATAAACATTGTGTTTGATTGGTTTAGTAAAGGTTATCTCATAACAGACGATTTGCGGATTCGCCTAGCCAGCGAAATTCGAAATTGTCTGTTTTCCTTGCCTTTTGATAAGTGGTACTACACCCCACCCGAGTCTTGCCCGATTTGCTTGGAGGATATGTTGGACATGCCTCATCAAACTCGTTGCCAGCACGTGTTTCACACACAGTGTCTGGACGATTGGTTGCGCACGCGTCGACGCAGGACGTGTCCCCTTTGCCGACACGAAATCTAACTCTATGTCAAAAGCCATTTATTTAAAAAAAATGGGACGAGTCCCCCTTATTGGGGACTCGTCCCATTTTTTTTAAAATACACACAAAGCCAACATTGGGCGTTTGGGTGCAGACCCCTTGGACACCTTGAAAATGCATTGGACATGGCTTTTCTCTCTGGAGTGGTCACCCATTTCACATACACAATGGACTGCTTCACGAGAGGGCAGTGAGAACGTTTCCAATCATGGTGTCACGACAAAAGAGCTGTGAGAACCGAGGCTTGAGACTATTTATTGTGTCGTTTTGCGTTTTCAATTTTATTTTGCAAGGGTCACGGCGCTTATCTATTTTTTCGAGTGACTGCGTGTCGAGTAGGCGTAGAGCCGTGGAGAGCCGTCAAACCGAATCAGGGGTCTGGTTTGACGGCTCCCGCCATTGACGCCTTGTTGAAGACCTTTTTCAGTGGACCCCCTGTGACATGACGAGGCAGACACGTTTTCAATGCAACCTTTGGATGTGAAAGTTGGTTATCATGGAGTGAATCCCTGGGGGTTCCTCCAGGATTGCTAGGCAGAGAGCCGTTCAACCGAGTCGAGAGCCGTCGAGGGCTCCTGCGCCATGGATACCGTGTGGGAGACTTTTTGGGAATCCCTGCGAAAGGAATGGAGACAGACACGGGTTCATTTTTCCAAAAGCAAAATTTTTATTCATAGAAACACATTTTTTTACAGGGTGGACGCTTTTTTTTGACAGACGGATGGGTGGACGTGACATTTTTTTTTCTTCTTGGAGCGCTTGGAGGATGCTGGGGGTTGGGGATGCAGCTCCTTCCACAGGATCTTGCTCAACACGTGTCTCGTTTCGTGTAGAACTTCGATGGCGACTCCCTTCTGGGCATAGAGTTGTTCCACGGCCATCGTTCTCGCTTCCGTGGCGGTGCAGTTGAACGGGACGGGCAGCGTGTGTGCATGGAGGCAGACGTACATCTTGTGACCTTTGCAGGAGATGCGACGCACGTGGGGCAGACCCAGTTCTGTCTTGAAAAACTTTTTCTGCGTCATGGATCGGACGCCCAAGACGCGGTGATCCAAGTCTAGCAAGGTGAGGACGTGCTTCAGGACGTGTCTCCAGCTCCCCGGCTCCATCTCAAAGACGCGAGGGACGACCATGTCCACGCAGTGGGATCGGCCACGTCGATGCAGCAACTGGAGGTTGGAAAAGAGGCTGTGGGTCTGGGTGACGCTCTCCTCGGGGAAATGAAACTCGGTTGGAAACTGCATGACCAGAATGTAGACTTGGTCCGGATTGCAGACGGGAGCAAAGGAAATTTCCAGTGGGATCTTTCGTTGGTTGGGCAAGACCATCCACGTGAATTCGCCGCAAACGTCCACATGGGCTCCACTCTGGGGGCTGCGAGGCAAGCAAACTTCGGGTGGCGACATTCGGATTCTGGAATCAGGTTCTACTTGGAATAGAGTCAAAAATGTCTCTCTAGTCTCGAGAAGACGGTTCCGAATGATCTGAAGGCTCTGCCTTATATACTGCTCAGGCAGGAAGTGATACACAGGATGTGTTTGAAAATGTGTTTTTTTTATGGGATGGAAGCCAAGAATGGGTGGAGCGGCGCTGCTGTTGAAACAACACGTCGTAGCACTGTAAGGAGTTGGAGAGCTTGGCTTGAAATCGAAATTTTTGATCCGACATGTGTGACGAAATACATTTTAAAAAAATAGATTGAATCATTTGGCTATCATAGAGTGAATCCCCGGCGTCCTCCAGGGATGCTACATCCAGGGTCGTTTTGCGTTTGTGTGTTTTTTTTGCAAAGGTCACGGTGCTTAGCTATTTTTTCGATTGACTGCATCGCATGGATGGTGAGAAATGTCAAACCCCACCACTCGACATTTTATTCAGCAGATGGATCGCGTAGACAATCGTGGGATCATTTGTTCAAGCTTGGCACGACCCGTGTTGTAAAAAATGGGGAAACAGTCTCTAGACCGAGAGCGTCCCCCCATTTTTTACCCATCCCTTTTTGGAAAAACCGTGCGTGTTCAAAAACGCTTTACATCACGTCACAGTCGTGGGCCAACCAATTTTTGAGAGCACACAGTTTGACGTTGCCACAATTTTTTCTCATGGAGCTCGAATGAAATCCACACGACTTCTCAGCATCGAATGGGAGGAGGTCGAATCGTGGGCAACCCCAGGTCCCCAGATTGACGGCGGGTATGTCGAGCTCTTGTAGGAGTTTAGCATGTAGGCTGTCATCTAAATCAGATTGCATGAACAGAATTGCGCCAACTCCTTTTGACGATGCATCGCAATGAAGCTGTAAAGGTGAGCCTTGCTTGAAAAGGTGTAGCACTGGTTCAGTTGATAAGGCTTGTTTCAGCGTTTGGAAAGCTTGTTGCTGTTCTGGGCCAAAATGAAAAGGAACGTTGTCTCTAAGAAGATCACTTAGTGGTCGTGCAATAATTGCATAATCTTTAATAAATTTTCTAAAATATCCTGTTAAGCCTAGGAATGATTGTACATCTTTAGCAGTTTGGAGCTTTGGAAAATTTAAAACAGCTATTGTCTTTTCTGCTGAGGGACTAATCATACCATTTTCTAAAATATGTCCAAGAAAGGTAATTTTTCTTTGCAGGAAATTGCATTTTTTGAAATTAAATTCTAGTCCATAGTCGGAAGCTACTTTGAAAACTTTCTGGAGTTTTTGAAGACCTTCGGACTCATCATCTGATGGAACAATCACATCGTCCAAATATAAGATCAATGTCCCGTCTTCTAAGAGTTCTCGAAAAACAATTTGTATAAATCGTTGAAATACTGCTGGTGAATTGGAAAGACCAAAAGGAACTTTGTTGAATTCAAATTGTCCATCTGGTGTCACAAACGAAGTGTATTTGCGGCTTTGAGGATGAATGTCTACGTGGTGAAACGTATTTCTTAAGGGGTCACAGTACCCAAAAAATGACAAAAATACCAATTTTTTTTTATTGCTTATAATAAAACTTCAAAGTATTTCATATGTACAAAAAAAATTCATCTCCCTATCTACATTTTTAAAAAAGTTATGAATGATTTTAAATTGTTCTAATACAGAAACTTGCCCAGCAGTCTGACTTTAAAGCGCTTTTTCGCATAGATGATAATTTTGTGTCTTAATCTTAATTAAATCCCTAAGAATTTTTTTCTATTTAAGATAAAGCTTTGAAGTAAACTTTTTTATCTTGAGTATAATACATTTATTTAAACGGTGCATGGAATAAGCATTTTATGAGGTATTACAATTTTTACGGCTTGTTATATATACCTAACAGGAATTTTTACTCTTTTTTTTCTACTTTTTTACAAAATAATCTATAAAAAATATTCTAATTTATATATCAACAAATGAATGCGCAAAATTGTTAAGATAAATATTGCAAGCACTATGAATAAAAAAATTTTTGAAAATATGTTAAAATAAAAAAGCCTTAGGGATTTAAAAATTTAAAATTTTTTCAACTTTTTTTAAAATTTACAAAAAATTAAGCGGTTTAATCATTTTTTGAAGATAAATTATTAATTATAACTTAAATGAGCATGTAAAGCATCCTCAAAATGAATGATTATACCTTTATTTTAAAAAATTGTTGCAAAGGTACTGTGACCCCTTAAGTCCAGATTTGTAAAGACTGAAGCACCTTGTAGTCTATCGAAAATGTCATCCATAATTGGGAGTGGAAATCTTTCTTTAATTAACTTCTTATTTAAACATCGATAATCAATCGCAATGCGAGTTGAGCCATCTTGTTTTTTACATAAGACTATTGGAGCAGAATAATCTGAAGTGCTTTCTCTAATTATACCTTTGTTTAACATTTCTTTAATTTGCTTATTAACTTCTAATTTCTCGAAAATAGATAGGCGGCGCGGACGTTGATGAACTGGCATTTCATCTTGAAGAAAAATTTGCATTTCATAATTAGTGTTCTTAATTTTATTTGGTCTATAAGATTTAATAAGTTGTTCAATTTCGGCACGCGTATCGGATTTTAAATGAGATAAATCAACATCGGCGTTAACTATATTTATATTAGATAAACGATAATCCGTATTTTCAATAAACGCATTTTTAATCTCTTTATTTTCCGGATTTGAAGAATTAAAATAGTTTGTTTCTGTTTCGGCTGACGAAAATATATCGGTTTCGGTTTATTTATTTACATCGGAACGAGCACTCTGATCACGTGATTTGGCAGTTTCCGCTTTCCTATTACGCGCATACGTCATTGAATCAAATTCATTTATTTGTTTTTCAAATAAATTTTGAGTAGAAGTACTTTTGCATTCGCATAACAAATTTTCGGTTTCAGTTTGAAAAGGGAGTGGTTCATTATTATTCTCAATCTCAAAGAATGACTGACCTTCGTCTAACTTACGCGACTGTATTACATCCTTGTCAGATCTAGTTTTAGAAAGTGGAGGAGAAAAATTATCGTTTTCTGAAATGAAAGAAGTAATTTGATTTTCTTTTTTAGACATTGAGCTTAATTTAGAAGTATTTTGTTGTTCGTTTTTATGCAAAGGAAATTTAGTTTTAGAATAAGGAGAAATCATATTTTCTTTTGAAATTCGATCATATTCTTTTTTTGCTTCATTTAAATCATCCAAAATATTTGGTGGAATTATTAAATCACAATAAAGATTTTTACAAACGGCTGCCGTTACTGTTATAGGGTTTTTACGAAAACTTGGAAGCGATAATTTTACTTTTGAAAGTTCAGCTTGTACTTCATTTCCGAAAGCACAAGTTAATTGAACAGTTCCGACACTTTTTGTTTTGGGGGGAATTAAGTGTTCCCGTACGCAAATAATATTGGCTCCGGAATCAACTAACGATTGAATGACTAGTTTATCATTAACGAAAATTTTTTCGTATTGTAATTCATGCTTAGATTCATTAAATATTTTAGCTTCGACTTTGCAAACAGGGTCTCGATTTGAGTTAAATCTACGATTCGAATTAGTTTCGTTTCTGGGAAAGTTTTCGCGCGGATTATTTCGTGATTGGTATTCTGTAGAATTTCTCTCATATGAATTACGATTAAAGCTTTGAAATGAGTTATTTTTTTGCTTGTTGTCGAACGGTTGTTGACGGTAGTGTTTTGGACTCTGCTGATTTCTTCTGAAATTTTGTCCGTGGTTAAAGGATTGTTCATTATATTTTGTTTCACTTAGCGACTTTCGTTTTGACGTAAAGAAAATATCACATTTTTGAGCAAGTTCTGGAGGTTTTAACCATTCTTCACCTTGAATTATGGCAATATGCGATTGAGTTTCATAATCTAATGTTGAATAGAGTTTATCGGCAATAATTAACTGGGATAATGTTTTAAAGTCAGTTGCTTTGCGTATTTTGCAATAATACTCGAAGGATGTTGTTAATCGTGAAGCAAATTGTGTGTGCGATTCATCAGGCATGCGTTGAGATTTTCGAAAATTCATTAAAC
The DNA here is from genome assembly GCF_982258835.1 of Parasteatoda tepidariorum. Lineage (NCBI taxonomy): Eukaryota > Metazoa > Arthropoda > Arachnida > Araneae > Theridiidae > Parasteatoda > Parasteatoda tepidariorum. The sequence continues at coordinate 13,302 of NW_028257437.1, forward strand.
ATTCGTGTGGTGTTGGCTGAAATTGTTTCAAAACGGCATTTTTGACTTTTTCATAATCTCGGAGATCATTTTCTGAAATGTGTAATAAAACGTGACTTGCTTTTTCGCCTAAAATATTTATCAATATTTCAGATTTTATTTCATCCTGTACTCTTTTTGTGGTAAACGAACGTTCAAGAGATTGAAAAAATAAACTGTAGTTCTCTGGTCTTGTCGGCACAGGCATGCTAAGTGTTCGGACGCTTCTAATAATTCTTTCGATATCGGGACCATCTTCACTTGCGTCTGAATTTCTAGATGAGTTCAGGTTGGCACTAGGAGTGTTTCGAAGGCTTGTTAATTCGATTTGGCGTTCTAGCTGTGCGAGCTTAATTTTTTCTAATTCTATTTTAGCACTTTCGTTATCTTCGCGGGCTTTTCGTTCTTCGACGGTTGATGCAACTAGATTTTTAACGAAATCTACGTTCTCTTTGAACACATCACTTGATTCAAAGATGACGACATGGATTCATAAAAAAATTTTTTATTTTTGTTCTTAAGCGTAATACAAAAATATTTTATAATAATAATATATATTAAATACAAGCGTAATACAGAAATAAACGCTCGCAATTAATGTGGGATCGGATCCATTCCCAAATGCAAAAAGCTTGAAATGCCTTTCGTCACAGCAATCCATCTGTGGCACTCTTCCCTCAAGCACTCTAGACACCTGGTTGAGGCTACGGTGGGATCTACCTTCAATATCACCGTTTTTAGCTCCTTGGATGGATGATAATTCGGCAACCTCGCCAGCACCTCGCCCCATTTCGACTTTGTTATGGCGTCTGTACATACTAAAAAACGGACACGCATTTCGTAGAGTTTCGCCAACAAAAGCTGGGGGCGTGTGGGCCCATCCATGACATGATATATGTAACCATTGGTCAGCGTGTGTCCGTCATTCCGCATGCACAGCACTGCAAAGGATTGTGAATGCCGCCCTGTAAACTCAGTCCTTCGCCTACGTTCAAAAGTGTCACGAGGATAGGCGGTGTCCTGGCTCGTCTCTTCGAAGGTTGGCGGGGGTGAACGTGGACGAGCGTCGCTGGATTTGGAAGGTGGGGGGGGCGTTTTCAGAGTCCTCGAGGCGTTGGATTCCGGTGGTGTCCGGCTTGAGGTTTTGGTGCTGGAATGGGCAGAGTAGCGGCTGGATTTCTGGGAAGGTCTTGAGGTGGGAAGCCTGGAGATAGGTGTTTTCAATCTTCTGGGCCTCGAGAGTGGTGTTATTGGTCGTCTGTATGGCTTGTAGAGGCGAGGAGGAAAGGTGGAATGCTTGGACCTCGAGACTGGAGATTTTGGTCTCTTAAATGTCTTGTAGACTGGAGATTTGGAATGCCTGGAGACGGGTGATTTTGAGGAATTGGAGATGCGAGGAGGAGAGCTGGTGATTCGTTTCTCTCGGGATTTGTAATCTGGTGCCGAGACCAAGGGAATCTTCGCTGGTTGTACTCGAGAAGGAGCTGCCTGGACAAAGGAGGGTGGAGTTGTCGATACTTTAAATAATTTGGAGAGGCGAGGAGGAGAGCTAGAGATTCTTTTCTCTCGGGATCTGTAATCTGATGCCGAGACCAACGGAATCTTCGCTGGATGTACTCGAGAAGGAGCTGCCTGGACAAAGGAGGGTGGAGTTGTCGATACTTTAAATGATTTGGAGAGGCGAGGAGGAGAGCTGGAAATTCGTTTTTCTCGGGATCTGTAATCTGATGCCGAGACCAAAGGAATTTTGGCCGGATGTACTCGAGAAGGGGCCACCGGGACAAAGGAGAGTGGAGTTGGTTTGAGTATCTTGACAGGTGCTGAGGCCACAGGCATGGGTGGTGACACGGGTTCAAAGTACTGAGGCTCAGGTGAGAGAGGAAACGGAGAAATCAGGTTCGGTAAGTGAATATCCATAGCTGTGGGAGTTGGAGGCGATGGAGAAGTTGCTTGCAGAAGATTCAATTCCGGCAAGCTCTCTTCGTCCGAAGAGGAAGAGAGCAATATTTTAGATATTCCAAACTTCTTTTTAACCATGGTTGGAAGAGCAGAGAGAACTGGCAGAGGTGAAGCGCTGGTTCTGAATGATCTGAAGGCTGAAAAGGCTGTGCCTTATATACTACTCAAGTAGGAAGTGAAACGTGATGTTTTTGAAATGGTGATAATTTTTTTTCCATTGGATTCAAGAATTGGGTGGAGAGCAAACTCCGTCTCGAGGGTGTCCTTTTCAAGTTGTATGGAGGTCAACTTCAAGGCGTAGAAGATTTCTAAAGATTTCAAACTTTAATTAACCTATAAAAAATAGATATTCATTGCACGATGTCAATTCTTTCACAACGCTGGATAGAGTTCAAACTATTACTAGTTGTGAGAGCTCCAGAAAATTCTGATGAGTTGAGATTATCGAGACTCAATGATTTCAAACAAAGACTTTCCAACAAAATATATCATGTGGGGTATCAATAGATTCGTCTCGATGAGTAAAATATTTTGGTGTGACCGGGTTCATGAGACCCCCCATGGAGCAAAGTTGGTAATTTCAAAAAAGACTTTCCAACAAAATATATTGTGCAGGGTATCGATAGATTCGTATCGATGAGTTAAATATTTTGGTGGGACCGGGACCATGAGACCCCTCATGGAGCAAAGTTGGTATTTTCAACAAAGACTATCCGACAAAATATATCATGTGGGGTATCAATAGATTCGTATCGATGAGTAAAATATTTTGGTGTGACCGGGTTCATGAGACCCCCCATGGAGCAAAGTTGGTAATTTCAAAAAAGACTTTCCAACAAAATATATTGTGCAGGGTATCGATAGATTCGTATCGATGAGTAAAATATTTTGGTGGGACCGGGACCATGAGACCCCTCATGGAGCAACAATAAACAATTCACTTTAATTAACTTTTTCTCGGCGTAGAAGCAATTCAATATAAAAATTGTATTCGTTAAAAACAATTGGTAATTAAAGAATTTTATTATTCCTGAAAAAAAATTAAAAAATGAAATTTATTTGTTACCAGTTTTTGCACTTTTCCATCTTGATATATATGGGCTTTCAGCCCTGCGGTACAAGCAACAATTTCTATAAAATGCTATTTGTTGTAATGTAGTAACTAGTAACTAAGTGAGTAAGTTCAAATTTCTCCAGTCAAATTCTTTATATTCTACATTTATTTGACATGTTTGATGCATTTTATTTTAAATTTTCCTAAATTATAAATACTATATCTATAAATACTATATCTATAAGTACTATATCTAGTACTATATCTTTAAGTACTAAATACAATATCCATAACAAGAGATCTAAAAAGAGACGAGATTATTATCTGAAATAAGCCACTATTGATTTGTAAACTCTGTATGTAAATTATATGACAGAATAATCATTCTTCTGTATACATATCATTCACCCATTTTTCATGCATATTTTTTATCTGTTATTTTAAACCAATCAGTGCCAAATTAATAAGTAATATGCAATTGTGCTTCGCATTCAGATTTTATTGTTAAAAGTCAAATTGAAAAACTTAATAATGGTTACAGTATGTATACATTGAAATTCTATTTTTTAATGTAAAATTAATTTTCCAGTAGTTTTAAGTTTGATTTACTAAAAATAAATAAATGAAATTGTTTCCTTTTTACAAATATTGTTTGTCTTTCTTAAATGTGCTAGTCAAATTTCAAAATGTGTAAGTCAAAGTCTCGCAAGTGAACAGCCCCGTTATATTTTGTATTATTTCCATTGTCTTTTCAAAGCATTAATAAATTAATTCAAGAAATTAAAAGTTTTAGAAGTAAAGAAAGGATAATTGCATTTAAATAATCAATGTTTTAAAAAATAATATAACTTTTGGTTTGTATTTAGTTAAAACATTTTTCACAAATTATTTACCTTAAAATAAATTTTAGATTTTTCTCTATAGTAGTTCTATACATTAAGTTTATAAAGCCTCTTCATAATTTAATTATTTTCTTCCAATTAATTAATAATTAAGCAATTAGAAGAGATTTTTCTTTTTTCTGCATTATTTCTTTAATTTTCTTCATAATTTAATAATTGAACCGACGCCTGAAATGAAAATGAAACACGAGAAAATGAACACATATTTAGTTTAGTGATTCCATTAATATTTTAAATTTCTTAGTTTAAATGACATTTAAAATGAAAAGCAGGAGGAAAAGAAACGTTCGACATAATTTTATGAATGTTGAAAGAATAAATCTTTCTATTCTATTTGCACTTAAAACTGATCCTTGTGAATGCATATGTTTTACCTTAAGCATAACTCTTAAATGAACGTTTAGTTTTAAATATCAAACTCGTTTTAATAATTTAAATAGTTTTTTACGTTAAATGATACATTTATTACCCCTGGACGCATTTAGTAGTACATAAAATATTAAAAATGTCTGTGGGTAATTTACAAAAATAGACTTTTAAAAACCTTCGGGAATCATTTCTGAGTTTTTTCTTTTTTAAACCATTAATAATTTTGAGACTTTTAATTATATTTAAATCCAATCAATATTCCATTATTTATTCAATATTTTACTGGCTTTTATAAATTTTTTTTAAACCACTGAAAAAGGCAAACTTCTTTTCTTCAAAAAATGTACCTTCTCTAATAACAATACATTGAATAAATTACGAAAAGTTAATGCGTTGATAGTCTTTGCCAATTTTGGAAGGAGTAGATACAAAAGCTTCCCTAAACAAACAACGCCCGATGAAGAGGTTGGTAAGTAGGCAGGCCAGGTCACCTTCCGTATCTCACATCTACTTGTTGACCTACACCTGAAATTTGGAATCACATCCTATGAACTAATAAGTAATCGATAACTTTCATATTTAGGGAGGAATAATTAAAGTTCATTCGCCAGGAAGTAGCATACAAAGAACTCCTTTCTAGGTCAAATGATTAAACTATTATTTCACTAGGTATTATATATATTTTTCTTGTTTGAATATTAAGGTGTCCGACTACCTTTTTTTGGCTGATTTGGACAAAAATATCGATTTTTTGTTTTACATAAAAAATAAAATAATGAACTTTTCTCTTTCCAAAACCGTTTGAATTTTGTTCTTGCGTTAAATAGAATGGCTTTCGCGCTATCGGCGGCTTCCTTTTCGAGGTCGAGATGAAGGCGTGTCCTTTATTTCCCTCGTAGCTATTTGTTGTAATAATTCAATCAATGTTCTATTTTGAAGAGTGATTTTTGCATTGAATTTTGTCCACTCGCATAGAAATAGATGTCCCTCTGGAATTGCCTATTATTTTGTTGCTTAAAAAATTTATTTACTTTGAATTTTTGAAGAAAATAAATAATATATTTTTAAATGATAATATTCTGCGGTAAAGAGAAAAATCTATTACAGTTAATTTGACCAATTTCTTTCTTTTTTTTCCTTTTCTTGTTTTGAATTTTTCTTTGACATTAAAATTACCATTAAGGCTACATAGTACGTGATATTTTGATATCAATGTGCTAATTGTTTTGAAAGAAAAATATTATTTAAATAATCCAAGAAAAGTTAAGAATTGTTAAAAAGACTTGCTTCTTTAAAAATTATGCTAAATTCGTTTACTGATGCTAATTTTGAATATTTACTTTAAAAAAATGTTTAAAAGCCTGGGATTATGCTCTATATTTAATTTGCTAAATGTTTCATCTGGTGCAAATTGGTAAAGCTCAATCAATTACATTTTAATATAAATACTTTTTTAGCCTAAAACTGTCAAATGATGTTATTCGAACTAGTTAAAAAATTGCGACGAGGTTGCAATGCATGCAGTTAGATTATTTTTAGGTATTAGGTTATATTTAATTTCATTTTTGTCAACTTAAAATTCTAGAAGACAACTAAGCCCTATTTCTTTTCTTTATATAACATGAAAAAATGCAGGTTATTTTGTCAAATATACAGAATATAATGTGCTATTCCTAAATTGTTTTTATTTAAAAATAATAATACACTATGTTGTATTTTAAATTCAGAGATTAATTTTTTTAAAAATTTCTAATTTATATCAATATTGATGAAGTTCCATTTCTTTTTCTCTCGTAGAAATGAAAAGATTCTGGTTATATCGTCAAACAGAATGTAATAGGGAACTCCTATATCTTTTTTATTTAGAAACAAGTAATAAATCTGTTTCTAAATTATTTTATGCTTGTTAGAAAGAGGCAAATTTTGTAAAAGAATTTTTTTCTGCTTCACTCATTTCTCCTAAAAATGCATTAAAAAGAACTGTATTTTGTAACAAAAATTATTGTATCTATTATTATTCATTATATTTAATTACACTAACGAAAATGCTTTTCAAGTGTTTTCAACCAATTTAAACTACCCGATCTAAAGTATAATCACAAAAAGAAAAAAATATATATACATAAAAAAGTACGAAATATAATTTTTTCACCGAACCTAAACAATAGAGAATAAAAGAGAAATTAATGTGTAACTGCTTTCGTTTTGTTTAAAAAATAACTGGAAAAAACATCGCGATATTTTCTTACTCTGAGAAAGAAAAATATGTATTTCCTAATTTTGTCAAATTAGCAGAAAAATATGTATCTGCTACAAAAATACTTGCCATTCTAAACTATATTTCTGGCTGCGGTCGGTGTGCGGGTGGGTGATCAGTTGGATTAGTGTGCGTAGGGACCAAGGGTGTGCGGTATTGGTCCTTATTGAACTATTCTACTGTAAAGCGCTCGACTTCGCGTGCAGGTCGTTGGGCTACCGAAGCAGGGGTGCCACCCCCTCTGCAGAGGATCAAAATTGTAATGGCTTGTCTTCGGATCATTTTCAGGGATGTTTCTCAGACAGTCGCCAATAGCCCATTGTGCAGCTCTAGTGCAACGTAAATTAACTACAAGGGCGAGTGGTGTTGCTTTTAGGAAACGGAGTACCTGTGCACTGGGCACGCACCTCCGATCGAATAGTAATGGAAAACTAGAAATAGGGGGTCTGTTAATCGAGAAGAGAATAAAGTAAAATGTAATAACAAGGGGGGTGGGGTGGGTCAATCTGGTATTTTCATCATGTGGATTGGATAGCCGTCGGCATCCATCACACACTTCAAGAAATCATTTATTGAGAAAATAAAAAAGGGGAGGTTACATAGTAGGGGAATACAAGATTGTACATTGTAGAGCAAAACACTTATTTACAGTTGAGAAGATCAAAAAACTTTGTAAAATTGTTGCAATATTCTTGTTTAACATAAAAAGACGAAAATATGTACAATAATCAAAATTTCTTAAGAAGAATAAGAGATGGCGCCACTATGGCTGTGTTACAAAATTTTTGGTTCATGCATACCATAACAAAACAATAATAATTTGATAAAAAATGACCAATGGGGGGTTAAAAAAATATAATGATGGATAAAAAATCCAATAAAAATTTAATAATTACTTGGGGATAAGTAGGTTGTGTAATTAACACTAAATATATAGTTAGAGGAGTTAATAAATGTGGAGTAGTGAGATATTTGAATGTAAAGATTGGGGAAGGGATAAACGGGGTATTAGTTAGGATATAGTATCTTAATTATGATAGTTGGTGTATAGCAAAGATTAATTAAAAAAAAGAGTCGGAAAATATTAGGGTAAGTTTAGTAATTGGTAGTATTAATAGAAATAATAAGAGTAGCGAGATTGAGTGGTGTTGTGAGCAAATTGATACGATAGATGGCACCACTGCGGCACCAAATTGAACGAGCTGGGAGTAATTGTTGATAGTAGTTTACAATGGAATTAAAAGTAATTTAATAATATAAAGGTGAATAAAAGTATAATAGAAGGTTAGTTAATTAAGTTGAAAGGGGGATTTGATGAATCAGGAGGTAATTGTTGTAATTAGTAGAAATAATAAGTAAGCGTATTATTTAAGATAAGGGGGGAGGGATAGTACTTGGAGCAGCGGTACACCGAAATGAAGCATCATCCACTGAAGTCAGTGTTTGGGAGGGTGACCGGGGAAAGAATTGAAAAGATCTTAATAATAAAAACATAGGGATTAAAAGAGAAAAAATATGAAAATATGTTGCAAAATACTGAGTATTTAATTAATTAAGAATTTTGAGGTAATTATTATGACAATGTTGTAACAAATTAATAATATCTATAAAACACAAACTTTAAAAGTTTCGAGATGTATGATAAAGGTAATATTGTGAATTAGCAACGTACATTAATGGAATTGATTTAACATAGATTGAGCAAAGAAAAAATCTGTATAGAGGTATAAAATTAAAGAATAACATAGACGAACAAGATAATGATAAAAATACTGGTATTGACAAAGTAGGAAAAAGGTATCTCCGCTGGGGATCGAACCAAGAATCCTGGGGTTACCAGTCGAGTGTGCTATCCACTACACCACGGTAGTACGTAGATATGGTATTTATTAATAATAGAAAGAAGTAAGACAGGTCATAGTAACAGTAAAGGAATTTCGGGTGATTCATAGCGCATGTGGGTGTATTTAGATAAACACGAACAGCTGTATAATGTGGGGGATCTAGGAGGAAATGGGTAATCGTCTAGCAAAAGTTTAAAGAGTCGTAAGGCAGACGTGGCAAAAAAGAAAAATAATAATAATAAAATAAAATAAAAGTGGATGGTATCAGAGTAGAATGAATGAGAATAAATATTTTATGGGGCCAGTGCTTGGATAATAGCGAAGAATTTATCTAGGGGGTTATTAAGAAGTGAGAGGGTGAGGAATATTTTTCTTGATCAGTATAATCATTACTCGATTTCATATTTGAGGAAGCCATAATATTATCTCACAAAATAGGTAGAAAACGAGCTTGTAGAAGAGGAACGCATTGGGGGGTATCGATAGTAACTGGAATGGCCGGAGGGAGAAAAACGAAACACGTCCTCTCTCTTCGGATACTTCGTCGAGTCTCTCGTAAATTAACTACAGCAACAACAATTAAATTATCTTTCAAATGTAAAAAAAGTTGAATTTTTTTTCCTTAGACCTGTTATTTTGGAACAGGTATTATTTTGTATGGTAACAGCTGGAACCTGTTATTTGAAAATACCTGTTATTGCCCATCACTACATGAGACCCCCATGGAGCAAAGTTGGTATTTTCAACAAAGACTTTCCAACAAAATATATCATGTGGGGTATCGATAGATTCGTATCGATGAGTAAAATATTTTGGTGGCCTCTGTTTTCAGTTGTACCAGCCACGGTACAATTTTAAATTTTCCAGCAAAGTATATCGTGTTGGGTGCCTATAGACTCGTCTGGATAAGATAAATATTTTAGTAATCAAAGTTTTGGAAAATTTAGTGGCACTCGGGACGCACAGCAAATGCTTATCTCATCCAGACGAGTCCATAGGCGCCCAACACGAAATACCTCGCTTGAAAATGTAAAATTGTACCGTGGTAGGTACAACTGAAAGCAGAGGTTACCAAAATATTTTACTCATCGAGACAAATTTTTTGATACCCCACACGATAGGTTTTGTTGGAAAGTCTTTGCTTAAAATCCAACTCTGCTCCATGGGGGGTCTCGTGGACCCGGGTGCGATCAAAATATTTTACTCATCGATACAAATTTTTTGATACCCCAGACGATAGGTTTTGGAAAAATTTTTTCCCAACTCTGCTCCATGGGGGTCTCATGGATCCGGGTGCTACCAAAATATTTACGAATCTATTGATACCCCACATGATATGCTTTGTAAGAATTTTTTCCGAACTCTGCTCCATGGGGGTCTCATGGACCCGGGTGCTACCAAAATATTTTTCTTATAGAGACGAATCTATTGATACCCCACACGATATACTTTGAGAAAACTTTTTCCCAACTCTGCTCCATGGGGGTCTCATGGACCGGGATGCTACCAAAATATTTTTCTTATCGAGACGAATCTATTGATACCCTACATGATATACTTTGAGAAAACTTTTTCCCAACTCTGCTCCATGGGGGTCTCATGGACCGGGATGCTACCAAAATATTTTTCTTATCGAGACGAATCTATTGATACCCTACATGATACCCTACATGATATACTTTGCGAAAATGTTTTTTCCAACTTTGCTCCATGGGGGGTCTGATGGACCCGGGTGCTACCAAAATATTTTTCTCGTCGAGACGAATCTATTGATACCCCACACGATATGCTTTGCGAAAATTTTTTCCCAAGTCTGCTCCATGGGGGGTCTCATGGACCTCAAAATATTTTACTCTTCGAGACGAATCTATTGATACCCTACATGATACCCTACATGATATACTTTGCGAAAATGTTTTTTCCAACTTTGCTCCATGGGGGGTCTGATGGACCCGGGTGCTACCAAAATATTTTTCTCGTCGAGACGAATCTATTGATACCCCACACGATATGCTTTGCGAAAATTTTTTCCCAAGTCTGCTCCATGGGGGGTCTCATGGACCTCAAAATATTTTACTCTTCGAGACGAATCTATTGATACCCTACATGATACCCTACATGATATACTTTGCGAAAATGTTTTTTCCAACTTTGCTCCATGGGGGGTCTGATGGACCCGGGTGCTACCAAAATATTTTTCTCGTCGAGACGAATCTATTGATACCCCACACGATATGCTTTGCGAAAATTTTTTCCCAAGTCTGCTCCATGGGGGGTCTCATGGACCTCAAAATATTTTACTCTTCGAGACGAATCTATTGATACCCTACATGATACCCTACATGATATACTTTGCGAAAATGTTTTTTCCAACTTTGCTCCATGGGGGGTCTGATGGACCCGGGTGCTACCAAAATATTTTTCTCGTCGAGACGAATCTATTGATACCCCACACGATATGCTTTGCGAAAATTTTTTCCCAAGTCTGCTCCATGGGGGGTCTCATGGACCTCAAAATATTTTACTCTTCGAGACGAATCTATTGATACCCTACATGATACCCTACATGATATACTTTGCGAAAATGTTTTTTCCAACTTTGCTCCATGGGGGGTCTGATGGACCCGGGTGCTACCAAAATATTTTTCTCGTCGAGACGAATCTATTGATACCCCACACGATATGCTTTGCGAAAATTTTTTCCCAAGTCTGCTCCATGGGGGGTCTCATGGACCTCAAAATATTTTACTCTTCGAGACGAATCTATTGATACCCTACATGATACCCTACATGATATACTTTGCGAAAATGTTTTTTCCAACTTTGCTCCATGGGGGGTCTGATGGACCCGGGTGCTACCAAAATATTTTTCTCGTCGAGACGAATCTATTGATACCCCACACGATATGCTTTGCGAAAATTTTTTCCCAAGTCTGCTCCATGGGGGGTCTCATGGACCTCAAAATATTTTACTCTTCGAGACGAATCTATTGATACCCTACATGATATACTTTGCGAAAATGTTTTTTCCAACTTTGCTCCATGGGGGGTCTGATGGACCCGGATGCTACCAAAATATTTTTCTCGTCGAGACGAATCTATTGATACCCCACACGATATGCTTTACGAAAATTTTTTCCCAACTCTGCTCCATGGGGGGTCTCATGGACCTCAAAATATTTTACTCTTCGAGACGAATCTATTGATACCCTACATGATACCCTACATGATATACTTTGCGAAAATGTTTTTTCCAACTTTGCTCCATGGGGGGTCTGATGGACCCGGGTGCTACCAAAATATTTTTCTCGTCGAGACGAATCTATTGATACCCCACACGATATGCTTTGCTTGAATTTGAAAAAATGTCCCATGGGAGGTACAACAGATCCGGGGCCATTCAAATGTTGAGTCTGTGAAAAACCTCAAGTCGCTTCTGATTGGTTCAAATTCTTAAAAAGTGGGTATAAAAGGCGCTCACTCTCGGTTGAAAATCAGTCGCAGCCGCGACTGCACCTGGAGAAGAACTTAGAAAAGATTCCAATATTGACTCGTCTTGCCAATGGACTGCCGACTGCCTTGCCGGAGCTTTCCATACCATTTGCCGGGACGATCTGCAGTATTTGCCGTCGCTGGATTCGACTTGCTGAAGATTTGCCGGGACGATTTGCCGTCGCTGGATTCGACTTGCTGAAGATTTGCCGTGACGATTTGCCGTCGCTGGATTCGACTTGCTGAAAATTTGCCGTCTGTTATGCCGTGGTTCTCTGTATCCTTTGCCGGGACGATCTAGCAGTATTTGCTGTCGCAGGAGCACATAGTAGACACGTCTTGACTCGAGGAAAAAGTTTTGGAAAATGATGGAGATGACAAAATACTTCTTGAGCTTTCAAACTCTGGATGAGGAGTGAAGTGACTAGGTACGCGCTGGCTCTTTTAAACTCAATTTCACAAAAAAAAAAAAAAAAAAAAAAAAAAAAAAAAAAAAAAAAAAAAAAAATTTGGAAATTGGGTTTAAAAGCGCTGGTGAGATCTGGGATCCTCACTGTGTTGGCAAGCAGTCACCAGGCATGGAGAGCCTCTACAGTCATCTCGTTACGATGGATGAATCTGCAGCTGAATATGATTGTGCGCAGGGACCGCTGCTACCGCCGCTCTCTTTCCTATACCTTTTGCCTTTGTGTGTTAATTTTCAACATTGTCTGCGACCGGCCTGGCCAACTGGAAGTGGATAATGTCTTTTTCTTTGCATGCTGCTTAAATTGAGTTTTTCGATAAAGCAATCATATTGAGCTGTGAACATGTGTCGTAACGAGATTCATCGAGGATCCACCAGGTTAGTATCATTTTTATTTCAGGAGGAGACTACCAGATGGAATGTGCCAAATATGAGATGATTCCAGAGTTCCAGAAGCAGATGGGTATTCCAGATTTATATTGAAGATTCCAGAGTTCCAGATTTATATTGAAGATTCCAGAGTTCCAGCAGCAGATTGATTCCAGAGTTCCAGCAGCAGATTATTGCAGAAATATAAAAACTCTACTGTTTGCTTTAGAGTGGGAGACTCTGCGGTCCAGCGGAGAGATGGAGGATGATGACATCGCGACGTATGTCATCGAGAAGAGCACTTCCGTAGTCGCTACGGCGGCTATGATGCACATATTGCAGGTCGGAGTTGCTTTGGCAATACCGAGGTAGCGTTTCCGTAGTGGCTTCGGCAGCTATGAGCATAGATTATTTTTTTCAGATGGAGTTTACCAGATGGAATGTGCCAGCCGTGAGATGATTCCAGAGTTCAAGCAGCAGATGGGGATTCCAGAGTTCCAGCAGCAGATGGGGATTCCAGAGTTCCAGCCATGAGATGACAGAAGAAGCGTTGCCTTAAAAAACGTTCCAGCCATGAGATGACAGAAGAAGCGTTACCTTAAAGAATTGGAGAGAAATTGGAGATAATCGAGAGAAATAGCTGAATTAAAAACTCTAATGTTTCATTAGAGGGGGAGACTCTGCGGTCCAGCGGAGAGAGGGAGGATGGTGACATCACGACGATGTCATCGAGAAGAGCATGTTCCCGTAGGGGTTTCGGCCCAACGAGAAAATCCGTAGTCGCTACGGCGGCTATGATGCACATATTGCAGGTCGGAGTTGCTTAGCAATACCGAGGTAACGTTTCCGTAGTGGCTTCGGCAGCTATGAGCATAGATTATTTTTTTCAGGTCCAGACTAGCAGGTAAGTATTTTTTTTCAGGTGGAGACGACCCGATGGAATGTTCCAGTCATGAGATGACAGAAGAAGCGTTGCCTTAAAAAACGTTCCAGCCATGAGATGACAGAAGAAGCGTTGCCTTAAAGAATTGGAGAGAAATTGGAGATAATCGAGAGAAATAGCTGAATTAAAAACTCTAATGTTTCATTAGAGGGGGAGACTCTGCGGTCCAGCGGAGAGAGGGAGGATGGTGACATCACGACGATGTCATCGAGAAGAGCATGTTCCCGTAGGGGTTTCGGCCCAACGAGAAAATCCGTAGTCGCTACGGCGGCTATGATGCACATATTGCAGATCGGAGTTGCTTTGGCAATACCGAGGTAGCGTTCCCGTAGGGGTTTCGGCCCAACGAGAAAATCCGTAGTCGCTACGGCGGCTATGATGCACATATTGCAGATCGGAGTTGCATTAGCAATACCGAGGTAGCGTTCCCGTAGGGGTTTCGACCCCCCTATGAGATATTTTTTTGGAGCTTATGTGTTGGTCATGACCCTATCCATGGATAGAATGTTTAAGATTTAGATTAGTTTTAAATTTAGATTTAGTTTTAGATTTAGATTTAGTTTTAGATTTAGATTTAGTTTTAGATTTAGTTTTAGATTTAGATTTAGTTTTAGATTTAGATTTAGTTTTAGATTTAGTTTTAGATTTAGATTTAGATTTAGATTTAGTTTTAGATTTAGATTTAGTTTTAGATTTAGTTTTAGATTTAGATTTAGTTTTAGATTTAGTTTTAGATTTAGATTTAGTTTTAGATTTAGAATTAGTTTTAAGTTTTAGATTTAGTTTTAGATTTAGAATTAGTTTTAAGTTTTAGATTTAGAATTAGTTTTAAGTTTTAGATTTAGAATTAGTTTTAAGTTTTAGATTTAGAATTAGTTTTAAGTTTTAGATTTAGAATTAGTTTTAAGTTTTAGATTTAGAATTAGTTTTAAGTGGGATGATGGTACCTCATCCCCCTCACTAGTGTGGATCTAGTGAATTTTTTTTGCCGTTTGGATGACCTTGAAAATGGACTTTGAAAATTTTGCGTTGTTTAGAATTAGGTTTAGATTTACAATTAGTTTTAAGTTGGATGATGGTACCCCCCCATCATCCCCTCACTAGTGTGTATCTAGTGATTTTTTGTCACTTGGATGGCCTTGAAAATAGACTTTGAAAAATCTAAAGACTAGCTTTAAAAAAATTTCGGCTTTAAAAAAAAAAAAAAAAAAAAAAAAAAAAAAAAAAAAAAAAAATTTTTTTTTTTTTTTTTTTTTTTTTTTTTTTTTTTTTTTTTTTTTTTTTTTTTTTTTTTTTGAAGCTGCAATTTAAAGCCATGCGTAGAGTCTTGAGAATCTCAGTTCATCAGAATTTTTTGGAGCTGTCAAAACTTGCAAATTTCTTGGAGCTGTCGCAACTTTAGAATTAATTTCTTGGAACTAGCATCTTTAGAAGTCGCTTGTGATTGGTTCAAATTTTTGAGCAGCGAGTATAAAAGGCGCTCACACACAGTTGAAAATCACTCGTTGCCGCTCCAGCATCCGGAGATAAAGTCTGAAAAAACTCTAAGCTTGAATTGATCACAACCCAAAGACCTGTGGAAACTTGACGACTGAATAGCATCATGGCCAGCAATCATCCATACATTTCAACTGATGAGGACAATAGTGAATTTACAGCCACATTGGCTCGAGTGCAAACCAATGCTCATGACAAAAAAGACGAGGACACAGAAATTATTTCACTAATCTCGCCACCCATGACTCCTCCTCCTGTTGATCCACTCGTTTCGACGGAGTCTCCGGATAGGATAAACGATTCAAGCAAAAATGGCACGTGGCGAAAAATGTCAGAGCGTCCAAGAAATTCTTCCCCTGATAACTTTGCCTCGGAGCGTCCCAGAAATTTCTATACGCCTCGTAGTCGTCCGACAAAGGTCTTATGCACACCTCGTAGATTGGATTTTTCTAGACAGTCTGCCTTCCAGCCCTATCCTTCGAGGTTGAGTGAGAGGTCTCGTGCTCAGCCACCACCCAAATTCTACCGTTACCAGCACAGAAATTCGTTTGCTGTCCTGTGTTTGCGCTCTGATGGATTTACAATCACCAATGGTTATGTTTGCAAGTCTGGCGATGGATCCATTGCGAACCAAGTGCTCTTCGAGAAACTGTCAAACATGAATGCAACGACCCTCGTCTTACCAGACTACACGACACAGAAATTATGGATCGACATCCTAAACACGTGGCCGAAATATCATCCAGCCCACGATATAAAGACTGTTACTCTGGATACTTTGCCTGAGCCACCCATCGGAATGTGCGAGTCTTGCGGTCGAGAAGAGTGTCACCGTTGGATTGCAGTAGTGGGTGGTATTTCACGCTACCTGAATATGTATTTTAAACCAATATATCATTGATGCTGTAAATCATTTTAAATAGATTAATAAAAAAAAGTTGTATTGAACAATGTCTCATTCTTCTGTGTCGTCATCTTTTCAAACAGCTACATACATGATCCAATTTTCAAAAACTATTATTTTCCACGGAGGGTCTCAACCACTCGCTCTGGATGACTCACGTTTGATTTGAAAGTTCACTGAAAGAATGGTCACGCCACACCCAAACTGTTTTAAAACTCGACGGGGTCTACACACTTTGTGGAAGGACCGGATATCCTAATCACAGGATGTGATGCGTCATATCCCCTTTGAGCAGTATATATAAGAAGCAGCTCTCCAGAGCCAAACCATATTCTTCTCGCTTCAACTCTAGCCATCATGACCCAGCAATCTCACATTTGTGGATTTGTTCATCTCCACGGCTACGTGATCAACCAACAATTTTACGTGCGAGAACTCTCTGCTCTTTCGGTGAGGAACGAGGAACCACCGATCCGTGTCGGCTTCTCCATCGACTCTGCACCGCAAAGCCACCTCGATCTGTTGTCGGCTGAATTTGTCTACGCCAACGTACATGGACTTTGCTTGATAAGTCGACCTCACGAATCTGTGCAGCCACAATCTAACGTCCGAACCATCCTGCAAAATATCTACCTACAGCTCCTGAAAGCCTATCCAGGGGGCAACCGCCTGGCGTTTAAAGGTTGTGATGCGACTGCTAAACTCCTACAAGAGCTCGACATACCCGCCGTCAATCTGGCGACCTGGGGTTGCCCACGATTCGACCTCCTCCCATTCGATGCTGAAAAGTCGTGTGGATTTCATTCGAGATCCATGAGAAACAATTGTGGCAACGTCAAACTGTGTGCTCTCAGAAATTGGTTGGCCCACGACTGTGACGTGATGTGAAGCGTTTTTTTGAACACGCACGGTTTTTCCATCTCTTTTTCCAAAAAAGGGATGGGTAAAAAAATGGGGAAACGCTCTCGGTCTAGAGACTGTTTCCCCATTTTTTTACAACACAGGTCGTGCCAAGCTTGAACAAATGATCCCACGATTGTCTACGCGATCCATCTGCTGCTTGCGCTCTGATGGATTTGCAATCACCAATGGTTATGTTTGCAAGTCTGGCGATGGATCCATTGCGAACCAAGTGCTCTTTGATAAACTGTCAAACATGAATGCAACGACCCTCATCTTACCAGACGACACGACACAGAAATTATGGAGCGACATCCTGAGCACGTGGCCGAAATATCATCCAGCTCACGATATAAAGACTGTGACTCTGGATACTTTGCCTGAATATGTACTTTAAACCAATATATCATTGATGCTGTAAATCATTTTGAATAGATTAATAAAAAAAGTTGTATTGAACAATGTCTCATCCTTTCGAATAATGTAAAAAAAAAAAAAAAAAAAAAAAAAAAAAACGATTTTTTTTTTTTTTTTTTTTTTTTTTTTTTTTTTTTTTTAAATTTTTTTTAGTATTAAAGAGCCAGTATCGAGGCTTTACGATCTTAACTCATCTCGATTTCTTGGAGCAAACATTTCTTTTTTCTGCATTGTATTAACCAGCATTGTATGAAGAATGGAGATGAGGATGAATGCGGATGAGGATGAATGTCCAATCTGTTGTACTTCTTTTAAATTGCTAAAACCAATTTATGAAACTCCCTGCAAGCACTTGTTCCACAGGCCATGTCTCGATCTATGGTTGAAGGTCCGTGTACGTCAGACTTGCCCCGAGTGCCGCAAAAAAATATCGAGAGATTTGTGTGAAACAATTTACTACGGCAGAAAAACATTTAATATGCCTACGCAATGTCAAATTGATTTTTACGACAAAGAGCTGTATAATGCGAAATTTAAAATCAGAGAATGCATTTTAAAAATTGAACACTGCCTGGAGAGTGTGAAACCATTGCTTCAGGAAGACGAATCCCTATTTCGATCGATTTGTGGACTAGGTGAACAGTTCTACGAATCGTCCGGTTGGGCGCATTACAACCTTCTTGATATTGTAACACTACTCGGAAATCTAACAAGTAAATACAGGAGTGATGGAATAAACATGCAAAGCCAACGTCCAGACAAACGTGACAAAATCGACTTTTATCGAGATTGCATACCTCCTAAGCGAAAAATCTTCAGAGACGTCGTTTTAAAACTCCAACTTGATATTGAGAAAGTGCTAACATTGAGTGAGGAGAACAACGTCCTCCATCGCGAGATAAAAGACGATTTTAAACAGTTTACAGAATCATACGCGTTGGCAAACGAGAGTCTGCACCGAATTGAAGGAGCCATGGAGGCCCTCAAGAATGAGAAGTTGCAAATGTTGCAGGATGAAAAAATTTGAAAACTCTCTGATTTGAAAACTCTCTAAACTCTTTGATTTAAAAACTCTCTGAAATTCTAAATTACATTGTTAAAAAAAAAAAAAAAAAAAAAAAAAAAAAAAAAAAAAAAAAAAAAAAAATTTTTTTTTTTTTTTTTTTTTTTTTTTTTTTTTTTTTTTTTTTTTTTTTTTAATGATAGTCTTATAAATGCAAGTCGGTAGGTCCTCACATCACATTAAACTTGTAACGATTTGATTCTGATCCACGAGTCCTGTTAAGCCTTCAACAATGTGGTTCAAGTTGTATTTGGATTCCAGCGATTCTCTTTCTCTATCTGGAGTTGTGGGAAAGGATGGATGTATCTATTGGCGTCTGGTCGAAGTGGGTGTACTATGTAAAATGAATAGACCCTATAGATTGCACAAAATCCGATGCATTGTACGTAATATTGTTAAGGGTGAAGACGTTTTACCCGAGGTATCTTTATACCATTCTATTCTAAAGAGATGCAAGTTGGTTAATACAGACACTGTGATTATCATTTTGAAATGGTGGAAGCGAGAGATGCTTGACAAGTTTTTGTCCGCGATACAGGAAGCCAAATTTAAAACAACGCTACAAATCACAAAGGGTTGTAAATTTTTCAAGAGTTGTATTGCAATGTATCCCAGTCCTGAGGGTGCTGCATTCTACGAATGGATCGCATCGTTTATTCAACATGTGCAACGGGAAAAAATCATCCTTAAAGATATTAATGTTCCTTCGACTAGTACTGCGAATGTCGCCAATCAAGTTTTGAATGAAGACTCGATCATTACGGAGCCAGAGGATACGCAAGATTCGGCGTTAGCAATTTCACCGTTTGCTGATGAAATGACATCCAATACCAATGACGTACCTCACACTGCTGATGAAATACCTTCGTTGGAAGTGTATGAAATGCCTCAGACTGTGAACGAAATGCCTCGAGTGGCTGCGTATGAAACGGTATCCCATGCACCTGAAATACCTCAAAGGGTGGATCAATCTTTTCCAAACAAACCCGAGTCTGAAAATGTTGCTGGTTCAAGTGATAAATCGGTTGTCGAGGTGGATAAAGCATTGTTTAACCGACTTCGTCTGTTGCTTTCAACCAACACAAACCTGGAATTTCAAAAGAATCATTTGGAGCAAGGACTTTTACGGATGGACGAGAGATTGAAAATGTTAAACGTTGAAATTTTGAGAGTTGTAGGACTCTTGACAAAAGCGCCTGATGCATAAAATTGGTTAGCTCCTAAAAATCAGTAGCGTAAAAAAAAAAAAAAAAAAAAAAAAAAAAAAAAAAAAAAAAAAAAAAAAAAAAAAAAAAAAAATTTTTTTTTTTTTTTTTTTTTTTTTTTTTTTTTTTTTTTTTTTTTTTTTTTTTTTTTGATTCTGCTATTTAAGTCGAGGTGTGCCTGTATAGAAAAATCAATTCAGATCTGCCTGTACAGAAAGATAAATTCGTTCCTGATTGAAAGCTCTGCAACCATGTGGATAAGATTGTATAAGGATCACTCTTCACCTCCCATGTCATGTGTTGTGGGAAAGGATGGAATTCTTTATTGGCGAGTGGTAGATGTTGGTTTTCTGTGTCAAATGAGCAAACCCTACGATTTGCCAAAATCTAGTTACGTCATCACCAGATCTGTGATGGGTGCAGACATTTTGTCAGAAGGATTAGCCCAACATTCTATTAGTAGTAGATGTAGACTAATCAATACTTCAACGGCATTGGAGATTATAAAATCAAAAAGTTAATCAAAAAGTTCAACAATGTATGACCATTTTTTATACATCTTAAAGATTGAAAAATTTAATGTGACTTACGAACACGTGAAATTTGGTAAATTGTACAGTGATTGTCATGTGCTGAAACCTCATCCCACCGGCGTAACATTTGAAAGTTGGTTAGAACAGTTTATAGAGAGTGCACGTGATAATAGAATGATAATGGACGACTCTGGAGAGATGAATATACCTTCCAATAGTGGCATGGAATCTGAGAATCAAGTTTGGAAAGATAATTTGAATGATGGCTCACAACTTGTGAGGCTTGAAAATTCTCGAGACGTGATTCGAGCAAACCCAATTGTTGGTGAGGAAAGGAGTCTAGCAACTGCTGCTGAGGAAAGGACTCTAGCGACGGCGGCGGATGAAATGTCACGAGAGGCTCAAACACCTAAAGTGATTCTTACCATCGATGAAACAACTCAAACGACAGATGAAATGTCTCAAACTGTTGACAAGGACCCGGTGGAGGAAAACTTTTTTAAGCAGCTCCAACAGTTGTACAAGGAATACAATACATTGAAACAACAAAAGCAATTTGTTGAGCAAGCACTTCAAAGCGTCAATGTTGGAAAACAGAATGTAGACACTGACATTTTCGAAACTCTAAAACAATTTGTTGAAAGCAACCATAGTTAAATATAACATGTGTACTTAAGCCCAAAGTCCTCACTTATTTCAAGCTCAAACATTGGCTACGTTAAAAAAAAAAAAAAAAAAAAAAAAAAAAAAAAAAAAAAAAAAAAAAAAAAAAAAAAAAAAAATTTTTTTTTTTTTTTTTTTTTTTTTTTTTTTTTTTTTTTTTTTTTTTTTTTTTTTTTTTATAAGCTATTATAAAGCAAGTGTCGAATCTTGATTTTGAATTGTTCAAGATTTGTGACCATGGCCAACTTTAACACAGACTACTACATTAACGTTGTATTTGCAACCCAATGGGAATACTATAATGACGGAGATTTGTTACCAACAAAGATTCCTTGGGAAATTACCTTTAGCAACAAACTCAATCCCAAAGAAACATTTGTCATGATTCCATCTCCTCAATCCGTCAAGACTATGGGTTTGGTTTACCTATATGATTCTGATGAATCGTTTGCTCCAAGATATTACGAGAATGTGGAATATGTTCAAGTTAATTTGGGTCAAATACACTCGTTTCTGACCCAGCTGGCCGCTAGAAAAATATCTGAAACAGATTCATGGATCGCTAAAATTTTGCATTCTTGGGATTTACCATCTAAAACCATCGGGGTTATACACGAGAATACCTTTATGTTTTTAAAAAAATACTTTTCAAACGTTGTGCTTCTACCCAATCCTGATGAACCGGAAAATTTTAGTGTAGACGATTGCGACGTGCTAAATGAATTGGGTGACGCGAAATTTGTCGAAAATCTTTTGGAGCTTCTGGAGAAACAGGAGACACCCAAAGCAAAACCACCCGCTTTGGCACGAATTGGAAGAAGAAAAACTCGAAACGGATCGATTCGAAAAAGTAAACGACTGGTGGAATTAAAACAAAAGTTGAGCCGTTGTTCAATAGTGTAAAAAAAAAAAAAAAAAAAAAAAAAAAAAAAAAAAAAAAAAAAAAAAAAAAAAAAAAAAAATTTTTTTTTTTTTTTTTTTTTTTTTTTTTTTTTTTTTTTTTTTTTGTGGATGTATAAAGCGTTGCCTATCAGCCATGATAAAGTCAGTTCTTCAAGAAATCATCCACTGAGTCAAATGCCAAATCTAACCCAGCTTGTTAAACAGTTTCAAAATCTATGAGACATTTCAATGGTTCGAAATCATCTATAGGATCAAGCTTGTTGAGTCATTGCACAACTCTTACCAAGAAATTTCTACCCAAAACAATTCAAGATAGATTACGCCAAGCTTGATTCCCGTGTGCGAAAAACCTTTTGGAAGCAAAACACCCCCTGACGTCATCTGTTAAATAGACTCGCCCACTAAACGGATGCACATCCTGCTTTTCGGCTATAAAAGCAGAGGCACCGCGAGAGAAACTTCACTTTCGACTCAAGAGATCGAAAAGCCTTTCAACTCGTGTCAAACCATGGATGTGTTTCCGAATACCCTGAGCTCTTCACTCCGTTCTCTTAGCCTGGAGGATAACTTGGATGCTTTTGAACATGCTGCCAAGATGGGACGAGTCACCGCATTCATAGCATTTCAGGAGCAAGAGAATTATAGAATGTTTTACTCGATACTTGGATTAAAGTGGATAGAGAAAAAAAAAGCAATTCAAAATTTCCTGCGGTGTGTGTCGGAGGCGCGGCACTGTTCGCCGAGTAAGCCGCAATGGGACAAGGTAGTCCGTAAACTGATCAAAAACCCACACAGAAACAACTTGAAAAATTCAGACCAACGGCTGGGATTCAGAATGGACAATATGTTTATTGTAAAATTTGGATTTACGTTTGGATTTAGGACCGTGCAGAGTGGAACGAAGCACGTCTACCAGACCTCAGACGCACCCCTCCAACTGTACGTGCTCTCTAGTCGGGTCCAAAAGCCTTGGACGGTGCGAAAGAGCTTAAAGCCAACGGACCAGTTTAAATATGACCTCTTTGTGTTTCAGCCATGGAAACGCTATAGTATTCCAGAAAATGTCGAGTATGTGGTGATGACGGTACAGAAAACAATCTTCACCTTGGACATTGTCCAGAGAGACTGCCCGGTGCCGGAGGGATATGATTACCGAGACCACCGGGAATTTGAGCCCCAGCCTTACAAATTGCCGCCTCCCACACCCGTGCACATGCCGGAGGAGGCACCTCCGGCAAAGAGATCTCGATTGGGTCCGCCAGCTGAAAAGACTCGAATGAATCCGCCGCCACCGCCTCCGGTGTTTCATCCCAAGCCAATGGAGCCCATCAGTTGGCCACCTGCGCCAGAATTCACGATGCCTGGTCCACCTGCGCCAGAATTCACGATGGCTGGTCCACCTGCGCCAAAAGTCACGATGCCTGATCCACCAGTGCCAGAGCCTACGATGCCTGATCCACCAGCGCCAGAATTCCTGATGCCTGGACCATCTGAGCCAAAATTCACGATGCCTGATCCACCAGCGCCAGAATTCATGATGCCTGGTCCATCTGAGCCAGTCCTTTTCGAGTCGCCTCCCTCCCTGGGGGCGAGTCAAACGGAGGAAGTGACTCTGTTGGAAGATTTCTTCCAGCCAGACATAGAGGATACACTCTTTGAGCAGATGATGCTCAACTTAGAGAAAAAACCCGAAAAAAACGACTACAACAGCGTCATAAGGGAATTACAAGAAACTTGCGAGGTGTATGAATGGCCCACGACACGAGACATGCCCACGCTGGACAATCTAGTGCCTGCGATACATCCGACGCCAGAGACGTGCCAGGAAGACGATCCAGACGTGCCTCTGGATTTGACAACAGGCCGAAAGACTGGATCCTATATCAATCGGTCAGCAATCAAGTTTATCGAGCCGTTAAACTTGAGCGTGCGTAATGTAACTGGTTGTTAAATGTTAAATGTAAAGAATAATTGAATGTAAACTTGAATCAATAAATGTGTTTTGTTTTTTAAATGCTGTCGTGTGATTTATTTTGAAAAAAAAAAAAAAAAAAAAAAACAACAACATTGAAATGTGTTGTATTTGACAGTTGAGGACGTGAAATGTAATTCCGAGATGTAAAAAATTGAATTACGTTCCAGGTAATTTTTTTAATTTGGGCGATTATTGATTATACAATTTTAATTGAAGTTTGAGTCTTGAGAAATCTTGTTCAACTTTAGACAATATTAATAAAAAAAAAAAAAAAAAAAAAAAAAAAAAAAAAAAAAAAAAAAAAAAATTTTTTTTTTTTTTTTTTTTTTTTTTTTTTTTTTTTCCTTAAACATTGTACGTTTAAGACAAGCTTCGAGTCATGCTGCTCTTTACTCATTGGAATTTTTGGAGCCCTCAAAACTTACAAATTTTGTTGGACGAAAAATTTGGACACTCTCTCAAAGCCAAGACAATGTGAATATGAGCAACATGCACCTGTACGTTTGAGTATCACGAGATCCAAGACCTAAACAATTCAATCTTGGCATAACTAGAGTCGTAAAAAATGGGACGAGCTCCCAATTAAGGGAGCTCGTCCCATTTTTTACGGGAACTCGTCCCATTTTTTTCAAGTCCAGAATCAAATCCTTAAAATTCCTGTCGGCAGATGGGGCACGTGCTATGCCTCCTATTCCATCGGTAAATACACTGCGCGTGAAAAAAATGTCCACAGTCCAATTTTACACCAGTCACTATACGACTGAGGCATATGGGGCAATCCTTTGGCTCCTGAAAAGGGAGAGGTTGAACATCTTGCCAGTAAATGAAATTCAAAATCTCAAGGCCTACTCGGCACGTCAGTTCTTCACTCAAGATCCATTGCTTTCTCCACCAGAACTTGACGATTTTCTGGAGCCATCGGATACCAAAAAATCGCCACGTCTTCCATCGCCAGTCTCCTGGCACGTGCAAATACTGGGTCGGCAAATCAGAATCAATAAACTTGAAAAACTGTAGGTCCCGTTTGTGAAAGTTGGAGTCTATGGCCAAGAGCAAATCGATGTCAGGCTCCTGCCTTTCAACCGGCGCAGACAAATCGTAAATTGGGAAGGGTAGTATCTGCCAAGCGCTCTCACCCCAGAGTGCTGAAAAATGGTCTTCTTCCACCACACGGGACGAATGAGTGAGGATAAATTCGACAACTTCAGAAGGAGTCATTCTGAATATGAATGACTGCTCTGCACAGGCTGAGGCTTTTATACCCGTGAGACAGGATGTGCGCGGGGATTTTGAAAGTAGCAGCAAGGAGCAGTTTTTAGAGCGTCGTCCAAAACATCCTGTGACGCAATCGAAATGTCTAAAATTCTCCTCGCGACTGTATACATGTCTCACAGTACATCCCGTTTGGGCTTGTCCACAGGAAGTGAAAGAGTTGAAGTGCTCGTCGATATGACAAAAAAATATCCGGTGGAATAGACGTCACGTCCTGTTGGCGAGGAAAAAAACACATGTCCTAAACTTTGTTAAAAAAAAAAAAAAAAAAAAAAAAAAAAAAAAAAAAAAAAAAAAAAAAAAAAAAAAAAATTTTTTTTTTTTTTTTTTTTTTTTTTTTTTTTTTTTTTTTTTTTTTTTTTTTTTAGATATTCTTGTCAAGCATCGATTGGATGCTTTCAGCTCATCCAAATTCTCTTTGTAGAGAGTCATAGCTTGGATCCTCGGGATGTACAGAGTCCAGCATCAGAGTCCTCACGGGTATATTTACAAAACTTTTTCAGTGGTGTGTCCACTCGTGCTTCAACGTCTTGCTGTAGGCATCGATCGACCTCTGATCTTAACGCAAAAAAACTAGTTCCCTCGTTAAATTGTTGACCAAACAAGATTTTGTCGGCAGACTTTTCCACAGGATAGACATTGGATGCTGCGGTACAAATACGAGCCATGTTTTTCTTGGGAGCCTCAAAACTCAATACTTCGATGGGGGAACGCTCTGGATGTCTGGCTAAACCTTCTCGGGTCAGGGGGAGGGGAACTCCCGTTCGGCATTGGTACTTGACAATGGTCATGACATCTTTGTAATACACGTCGTTGGTAATCAATTGGCGTTTGGCCACGCAAGCCACGTTGAAAAAATAACTCACCAAACCACATTTTTGAAAAACGAGACGAATATCCGAAAACCCTTCCACGCGGTTGAGGCGACGCAGCAAAGGGAGGGGTGTTTTATGATACAAGACTTTATCCTGAACGACAATGTATGGAAAATGTATCAAATATTTGAATGAACCATCCGCAGTTTTGGCTTGATTGAATGGACCATTGCTTTCCAACAAACCAGCTTCGGGAAGACGATCCATTAAATCTATATGACGCGTAAATAGCGTCGCATATCCTCCACGACGTGGGGCCATTTCAAAAATTTGAACGTGATTGATGTAACAATACAGTTCATAAAGCATCATTTTATCCACACGGTAGATGGGTTCCACTGAAGAGCAAGATTGTAAATGTTTGCTGTCCAAGGTGCCTTGGGTTTCTGTTTTGGTCACTCGGCACGTGAGTTGAATACCGAAAGCATCACCGGGTGTGGGGAATCGCTTGATGATGGCCTTTACAAATTCAAAACACAGTGTGGGAATAGCATCTTGTCGCTCATTCAACACTCGCAAGTCGGGCAATGATGCTTCCAAATGCTTTTGGAAATGATGAATAACAGCTTCTATGCTATGAGGTTGAATCATGTGCAGCATATGTTGATACAAATTGGGTTCCACACGAGCCACATATTGAAACAAGACATTTGCCTCAGTCATGTTGAGAGAGAGCTTTCAATAAAAAATTAATTTCCAAAAAGTAAACTATATATACTGGGCGCTTGGCTTAAGTCGACAACGTTAAAAAAAAAAAAAAAAAAAAAAAAAAAAAAAAAAAAAAAAAAAAAAAAAAAAAAAAAAAAAAAAATTTTTTTTTTTTTTTTTTTTTTTTTTTTTTTTTTTTTTTTTTTTTTTTTTTTTTTTTAACGTTGTAGTTTAAAGCCAGGCGCTTAGTCTTATAATCTCAGACTCGTCAAAATTTCTTAAAGCCCTCCAACTCTCAACTTTGAATTTCTTGGGACTCGCTACTTTAGAATTTAATCAAGGTCTCAACTTTAGAATTTTAACGTTGTACATTTAAGGTGAGCTTTGAGTATCAATCCTCATAGCTTATCAAAATATTTTTGGAGCGAGTCTTGTATCCTCTCAGTTTGATAATTTAGCCATTTAATTCTAAACATACTTTGGAAATGAATGGACAAACACAAATTTCCAATTTAACATTTTTTATTAAAGAATATACTGATGACAATCAAAACTACATAGAGTGTCTATCCAGAGTCCAATACATACAGAGTTGAAACCAGTCCGTGACGCATAAGCACTTTATAAACATTTCATGTTTTCGTCGTACCAAGTCCGGAAAGTTGTCACTTTTACCTTGCTGCATTCGTGAATCATTGAAGGGGAATGCCATCCGCAGGACCTCCAGGCTGTTGGTAAGGGATCGAGCTCACACAGAGTGGCCCAACGGGTACTGGTGATGTAGGGAATGGCTACTTGATTCAAAATGTCCGCCGTGTAGGGACAGCCACTGATGCCAAGGTAGTCGCCAGCTGGATGCCACCTCTTGAATGCCAAGTAGATAGCCAACAGTGTGAACCGGACATTATCTTGGGGTTGGGCAGGTTCGTCGGGTGCAGTGATCAAGGAAAGTCCATGCTGGCATTTTAGCATAAAATCGGCAGATTGGATGTCTGAGACGCTGCGAGGGAGATCCTCCACCTTGAAAGTCACGTGCACAGGTGGCTCTTTCTCGTGAATCGATACAGCAGCGAGCTCACGCACATGAAATCGTTCGTTGAGGACGTATCCATTCAGATGCAAAAATCCACACAGGCTCATGGTTATGGATGTGTTGACTCGAGGCTTGTTTGAAAAAATGAGATGCTCTGGCTCTGGAGGCTGCTCCTTATATACTGCTGGAGCCGGACATCCCGTGGCGCTGGAGTAGGATGACGTATGGAAAAGAAAATGTGAATCGAAACAACAGGTGCTGATGCGTCTGGGTATCACAAGATCCGAGACGCCAACAATCCAACCTTGGTGGGTCTAGAGTCGCAAAAAAATGGGACGAGCTCCCAATAAGGGGAGCTCGTCCCATTTTTTTACTCAGTCCAGAATTGAATCCTTAAAATTTCTGTCGGCAATTGGGACAAGTTTTAATATTCTTTTCCCACTCACCAATACATTTCGAGTGAAACTCGTGTCCACAGTTTAATTTTGCACCGGAAATGATGCGAGATAAACATATGGAGCATTCTGCTGGCTCCGTCAAATATCTATTTTCAACGTTTGCCATGTAGATAAAGTGGAGAATCTCAATAGCTACCCGATGCGTCAGATCCTCAGTCAAGAGCCAATGTCTGTCCCACCAAGTCTTGACGATTTTCCGAAGCCATCGGATGCCAAAGAGTCTCCATGCCTTCCAGTGCATTGGCACGTGTAAATACGTTATCTGAGCCTCATGGTCAATAAAGTTCCAGAATTGTTGGCGCCGTTTAAAAAGGTCCAAATCCATATACTTTAGAAAAAAGAAATCAGGATCGCGCCTTTCAACCGGCGGAGACAATTTGAAAATTTTGGCTGGCAAAATGTGCCATGGGGTGTTATCGATGCGCGACTCCCACTCCTCGTCGGTCACTCGGAACGAATTGGTGAGAATAAAATCGACAAGTTGAGTTTGATTCATTCTGAATAATAATGACTGCTCTCTGCGCGTCGAGTCTTTTATACTCATCAGACAGGATGTGGGCGACCTCCAAAACTTCCTGTGACGCAGTCGAAACGTTTAAAATTCTCCTCGCCACCGGATGCATTTCCCGCAATACATCCTGTTTTTTTAGCATTACCAGGAAGTGAAAGAGTTTAAGCACTCGACGATAAGGTGCAAAAATATCCGGTAGGACGAATGTCACGTCCTGTGTGTGAGGAAAAAGCGAGTGCGTCGAGGGAAATGGGCTTCCTGTGAAGACAGATAAAGTATATTTTGAGACTAGAGCATCCTGTCAGACGGGATGTGTGTCAGAGGAAAACGGATGTAGTGGTGGATCAAAGCATCGGGTGAAGAATTTGAC
Source organism: Parasteatoda tepidariorum (assembly GCF_982258835.1). Classification (NCBI taxonomy): domain Eukaryota; kingdom Metazoa; phylum Arthropoda; class Arachnida; order Araneae; family Theridiidae; genus Parasteatoda; species Parasteatoda tepidariorum. Next base: position 42,202 of record NW_028257437.1, read on the forward strand.
AAACCTGTCGAGGTTGTTGTCTGGAGCTCTCACCAACGGGCGAGTGTATCGTCTCAACTCGTCAGAATTTCTGGAAGCCCTCCACTCGCCACTTTAGAATTTCTTGGCTCGACCTCAAACACCAAAAAAAACACCTTGGACAATTTTGGCTCAAGTTCAAACGTCAACAACATCGTAAAAAAAAAAAAAAAAAAAAAAAAAAAAAAAAAAAAAAAAAAAAAAAAAAAAAAAAAAAAATTTTTTTTTTTTTTTTTTTTTTTTTTTTTTTTTTTTTTTTTTTTTTTTTTTTTTTTTTAGCTCTGTAGTTTAAAGTCGAGTGTAGAGTCTTGATAATCTCATTATACTCATATCCTTCTCTGGACATTGTTGCTTTTCTAAATCAAGATGTCTACTTCTGCCGTTACAAACGAATTGGAAGCCCATGCAACCCATACAGATTCAAATCTTCATAGTTGGGCAAGTTTCGATGAATTGGAAAAGACTACTAAGCAGTTGATGATTGACTATCATACACGCATAATTAGACACAGAAATGGTGTGGATTACGAGCTTACTAGTGACATGCAGGAATGTTTAAAAAGAAAATTATTTTTGGAATTCAACTTTGATAACACGTACGAGTTTACGCGAGGCATTATAAATGTTGAACAATTGACATTGATTCCTTGCAAGAAAGCTCAACAAGTTATAATCCACGTCCAATTTGCTTTTGAAAGTCAAGAGACTGGATATTTGAATCTTCACCAAATATTGCTGTTTGATGAGTTTCCAATGAGTGACACGGGAAATCTTGAAGTTTTCACAAGATGTGCTTCGAACAAGAATGTTGCAGTTGCTGTGGGTGAAGAAGAATGTGCCGTCGTCACGCAAACCGTGTGGTTCAAGTGTCCTCTGATACCAGGTTGGGAAAAGGAGGTCATAAATTACTTGCAGATTTTGGGAGTGAACGACATACATTTGGTTGGGTCCCACACTAAATTTCTCAAAAGTCTTTACGATGTTAGGATGAGTTACCATATTGATGATAGAACTGTTTTGAAATACCCATGTCAAAAGTGCGGAGACAAAAAATGCCCTATTCAACTAGCGTATCTGCTGTTTAGAAGAGTTGCTAAAAGGATACCGTGTGACTTACTACACTCGGCCCCTTGCTTGGAAGAAAATGTAACTATGCAACTAGATGGTTGTAGAGTCTAAAACTATAATACATAACATACAATACGAAAAAAAAAAAAAAAAAAAAAAAAAAAAAAAAAAAATTTTTTTTTTTTTTTTTTTTTTTTTTTTTTTTTTTTTTTTTTTTTTTTTTTTAATATTTATAGTATCCACATGCTCGCCGGTATTCCAACAAATCTTTAGGTATATTACTAAAGCCATTCCATTTATCTTCAGCCAGAGACGCACGATGTTGCATTTCATAAAATTCTTTAAAGGTTAGATCTTTCGATAGTCCAAGTTTATTCAGATTGCAATAAATTCTATGACTCTTTTTTAGATTATGTTTCGACGTCCTGTATTCGATTCGTTTAATAGAACCTTTTAATATTTTGTTGCGGCACATTGGACAAGTTTGATGGTTGTTTGTCCATAAATCAAGACAGGACGTATGGAATAAGTGATTGCAGGGCGTTTTATAAATAGTAGTAAGCTGCATAAAAGAAAAGACACAAATTGAACAATTATCCTCCATACTTGAGTTGCTAAAAGGATACAGTGTGATTTACAACACTATAATACAATATATACAATACTCATTTAAAAAAAAAAAAAAAAAAAAAAAAAAAAAAAATTTTTTTTTTTTTTTTTTTTTTTTTTTTTTTTTTTTTTTTTTTTTTTTAAAGGTTAGACTCTACTCATTTAAAATTTCTTGGACGTCTCACTTGTTACAAATTACATCAGCGTTGGTGGTAGCCAATATCTTTTACCTAGTTCTTCATCACCGATATATTTTTTAAACTTTTCCCATGAACATTGTAAATGTGGTAATAGCTTTCGATAGCCCGTAGACGACCAAACTTTATCACCAGAGAGTGCATCATCAAATTGAAGCATTTGCAAATACATTCGATGTAAATCAGAGTCGTTCATTCTGAGGAGAATATTTGACGTAAATGGCTGTGAATCAGTAATATTATGCATGAACGAATACGGTTTGTCAAGGTGTGGGACCCATTTCAAACATTTTTCTGGACCTACATGCAAACGAACTACGTTTGTTTTGGAATCGTCCCAATCCATATCCAAATGACTAGTAAACACTAAATGTTTGTGCTTATCGGGAATATATGCTCCAAATTCGGGTTCTGACCAAATATATATATTTTGACCGTTCCTCGTAAACCATCTCGGACCCTCGGAAAAGTCATTCATCGGTACGACATGTGGCTTTAGATAAAATTCCAATAGTGAACGATTTCTTCCTAAATTCCCAAATAGGATGGTGGATTTGCTCGAGTCGAGAGCTTTGATTAAGGTATCGACTACCATGTTTTTAACATGAATCCACTTATCATATTCTTTATTATAACAACAGTAGAGAAATGGCACCCAAACCATGTTTTTCCAAATGTTGAAAACAATCTGCATGTATAAAAAATTAAATCCCCAAATGGGAATAAAGGGTGGGGGAATGGATCGATATCATAGAGCTTCGGATCTTCGCGCGACGCCTTATAAAATTCCAGACCGTCGTTCAAATAGTGTGATACCCGAATCGTATTTTGAAAAGGAAGTGCCTTGGAGGTTTCCAAATAGACCACTCGAGGTGACACCGAGACCAGTGGTAGCGGTGAAACCATTTTCTATTCAATACGAACCGATGGGTCCCCAAGAATCGAATGGAACCATAACAGAACGAATCGCTTCATATCCTCCGACGCCTCCAGGAACACCTGTTCGAAATCGTGTAGCGCCCACCACGCCTCTGACAACCCCTGCTGCATCCACGCATGCAGAAATTCCTGGAGTAGTCACTCCACCTGCATCACCTATCCGCACCCCAGCAGCGACCACTTCTAATGGACAGAGCATTGCGTCCACTTCATCTCAAAATGTATCAAACGATCAACTAAACTTTCAGCTACCACGAAACATACAAACGTATTCACCTACACGTCAAGTGAGAAAAATAAAAATTGGCAGACTCACCGAGATACTAGATTAGAGAAAAATTGTCAAAGGGTTACTGACAACGCTTAAAAAAAAAAAAAAAAAAAAAAAAAAAAAAAAAAAAAAAAAAAAAAATATTTTTTTTTTTTTTTTTTTTTTTTTTTTTTTTTTTTTTTTTTTTTTTTTTTTTTTAAACATTATAGTTTAAAGCCAGGCGTAGAGTCTTGCTAATCTCAGACTCGTGTCAAAATTTCTGAAAGCTCTCCACTCGCATCTTTAGAATTTGTTGAAGCTCTCCACTTTAAAATTTCTTGACACTCCACTTTAGAATGTGAAAAGCTGTTGGCTCTGTGATGCAAAACCTTATCACGGGTATAATGCGTAATATAAAGTTTAGCCATCGAAATGTTTTTGCAAACCATTTTCGGTAGCCACTACTCTACGCATCGCCCGTATTTCCACGGGATACAGTTGTACTGCCTATTTGTCATTACCCTAGTCATCAGTTTGAGTGCCTACATCATACATGACGTCCAAAATGAATGCACGCAGTCGTTTCATAAAAGAGTCCATGCCCTCCGAGTTAAATATGCCACCTCTCAATGTGCCCGTCATGCATAAACCTATACTGGACAATTATGATGCCCATGTGAATAATTTCATCTATTTTTTAAAGAATCGTGTCCGGTGTATACTCATTTACGATGGACCCGATGACGTGTATCAACACATTTTGAATCGAACCCTGTATGCGTGTTCTGTCAAGCATGTGCCGACGGGAAAAGTATTGAAAAATGTCTTTCCAGTGATGCTGGGAACTCGATTGGATCTAGCGATTCGGCATGGCCAGCGCCGCGTATTTGAGGCCAGTGTGGATCCCCCTGCCACCACCCCCCCTTTCGAAGAGATGGACCTGGGACGAGGATTTTTTATCATCAGTGGATTTCTCAAGCATTTACCATACAGTTTTACCAACGATCCCTCTCGAACGCATCAAGTGTACAAAAAATCAATGCGAGTCTTTACCTATGATGCCCTGGATCGAGGCAAGGAATTGAGTTTCTACACGCATGATTCACCTACGGGTCGAAAACGTGGCTCCGTGGTGATTAAAAGCAACAAAGGTACGGAAGACACAGAAAACGTCGAGTCTTTTTTCGATTTTTGTCCCTATCCAACAGATCCAGCCACCTACATGTCGTATTTGTACAGCCACGAAGTGTTTGACATTGATTCGCTCACCAATAAAATTGTATTTAGCCCTGGGCATTTGTTTGTCAAATTGTTTATCAAATGCTTATACGGTCCATTGCAACCAGACAAAATCTGTTGGTCTCTCGTCAAAGCCAAGGCGGCCAAAGTCACCAAATGCATTGAAACGGGCAAATTGATGCGAGTCATTTCGCAAAAGACCAAGTTTCACAAGGAAGGAGGGACACCGGGCAAGAGCGGCCCGCAGGAATCCTATCGGGAAATTGGTGCCGACGGAGAAGTGTTTGTCGAAAAATCAGCAGAATGCTATCGTGAAGTCAACTCTCAGACGTATCCTCTGAATCCATTTTTTTCAAACATTATCGTTCGTCAAATTTCGAGTAAAGTCAAAGCCAATTCCATGCCGTCTTTTCACAACAGTTATGCTGGTTTTTTATGCATTTTGGGTTGTTATGAGACGAAAAACGTGGGACGCACCACCATGATGGTGAGGGATACGGTCGTGTCGACCTGCGTGGATTTGGATCCAGTGTTTCACGTCACGAGCGCACCCTTTTGGAAAGAGTTGAATGTGGAGCCCTTAAAACACTCGCAGTATTGTGTGGTGGTGAACGAGGCGTGCATCCCCGTGACGCAAGCCTGTTTTACCAACCTCAATCTGCTGCACGTGAAACGTACGTTTGGACTGGTGGAATGCTACAAGACGGATTTCTTTATCCACATCCATTACAAAGCAGGAATCATTTTTAAGAAAATTCCGAGCAGCGACATTTGGGTCACGCCTCGCGACATCATGTACTGGATGTCACAATTGTTTGGATACACGACCCTGGAGGAGGTGGTGCATCGCTTCCAATATCCCTTCATCACCAGTTATTTTGTGGACATAAATCCCTTTTTCATGTACACTGCTTTTCCCAAAGTCATTTTAGCATTCAATTCTTTGAAAAACGCCGTTTTGGCCACAGATTCGAAATGCGCTCATTATTTCATGGATACGTTGACCGTGTACGCCAAACAATTGACGCCGTACCACCAAAACGTGATGGAACCCCTGGAGGATGGGGTGTCGCCTCATTTCGTGTGTCGAGTCCCTCACATGATGGTATCCTACATGAGTTTTCTGGGATGCACGCAAGAAGATTGCATCGTACGTCGAGAGGATGTGAATGCTTTTGATTGTTGTCGATTTTTTACGATTCGTGTGAAATTGGAAACGGATGCAAGGGTCATCTTTCGACCGGTCCAGGGCGATGCCGTCGATTCGACGCTGTTGGGCTCACTGGTGCACGAGGGTCCCCTCCACTTGGAATCTTTTTCCATTCACGTCAAACTGGTGCGAGTGAATGACCGAGTCATCAACGTGCATTTTCATAAAAAACCCTTTCGAGTCATCAAGCATCACTTGACGAGCAACACGTTAAGCGTGTGTGTGGAACAAGAGCATCAAAGTAGTACGGGCGATAAATTGTGCAGTTTCCATGGCCAAAAAGGAGTCATGCGCGTTCAAAAACAATTTCCTTTGCTGGACGAGCGAATCACACCCGATTTACTGGTGAACGTCTATGGTTTCTTTCGAATGACACCCGGTCAAATCAAAGAGGGCATCGTGAGGGGGCAAGGCAGAGACGCTAGGGTGGTGCGAAACAGCGATGGGAAAATGTTACCTCATGCAAAACTGTTTTATGGAAAAACGTTTTATTTTCCGATTGCTTACTGGAGTTCAGAACATTTGTATGCGCCAGTCAAATGCACCCAAGACAAAATTTCAAATCAGTCGGTGAAAGGTCGTTCACGCCTGGGAGGGATGCGCTTAGGCACGATGGAACTCAACAATGGGTTGAGAGCCAACGGAATAGCATCCTGTTTTGAAGAAAAGTTTTTTGAACACGGGGATCGATCAAAAGTAGAAGGTTCGGTATCTATTCCAAAAGTGGTGGAATTGGTGCAGGAAGACGCTCGAATTTTCAAAAGCAATATAGATTACACGACGCGCCCGAGCGTCGTCATTCACAAAAAATGAAATGGTTGACTCGTGAATATTGTTTTTCAAAAAAATGTTAATCTCGATGATGAGCTCGATGAGTCTTGATGATCTCAGACTCGTCAGAAATTCTGGAAGCCCTCCAGCTCGCAACTTTAGAATTTCTTGGAACTCGCAACTTTAGAATTTCTTGGAACTCGCAACTTTAGAATTTCTTGGAACTCGCAACTTTAGAATTTCTTGGAACTTGCAACTTTAGAATTTGTGGGTCTCAACCTTAGACTGTATCAGGTCAAGGTCTCGTCTCTAGCATCGTACGTACAACGTCAAAAAAAAAAAAAAAAAAAAAAAAAAAAAAAAAAAAAAAAAAAAAAAAAAAAAAAAAAAAAAAAAAAAAAAATTTTTTTTTTTTTTTTTTTTTTTTTTTTTTTTTTTTTTTTTTTTTTTTGAGGTTTGTGTTTAAAAGAGCCGGCGAGATTTGCTTTTCAAGCAGTGTGCTTGTCTTGTTGAAAACTATTGTCCAACCTCATCATCTGATTTTCAAAACATGGATGCTTCCACTCAACGATTGTTCCGATACAGACTGAAAGAACCGTTCGTTGGAATGGAACCAAAGACTTACAAAAATTTTGCTGTGCAATTTTTTCCAATTTGCAATTTTTATATTGAATCCGGGGATGACGTAAAAGTATCAACTCATGTCGAGATCAAAATACCACCAGGTACATATGGATGGTTGTATTCATTGATTCAGAATGTAAGAGTAGATGATGATGTGATCTCTCCCGGTTCTTGTGGACACCTCAACTTTCGTCTTATCAATAATGGATCCGATCGAGTATATATTAATGAAAAGGAACCCGTGGTTTGGTTGATCTTACAAAAATACATCCCACCAGTGTTGCAGAAAGTTGGAAAGTTGATACGGACGAGATCCTGTACAAAATTGAAATCGAAACTCAGACGACCAAAAAATAGCAGACAACGAAATTAATAAACAGAATTTCTAGAAGTCCTCCAACTCGCAACTTTAGAATTTCTCGGAGCTCGCAACTTTAGAATTTCTTGAAGCCCACCAACTCGCAACTTTAGAATTTCTCGGAGCTCGCAACTTTAGAATTTCTTGGAACTCACAGCTTTAGAATTTCTTGGAACTCACAACGTTAGATAATACTTACTCAAGTTCAAACGTCAATAGCTTTGTTAAAAAAAAAAAAAAAAAAAAAAAAAAAAAAAAAAAAAAAAAAAAAAAAAAAAAAAAAAAAAAAAAAAATTTTTTTTTTTTTTTTTTTTTTTTTTTTTTTTTTTTTTTTTTTTTTTTTTTTTTTTTTACGTTGTAATTTAAAGCTAGACGTTTAGGCTTATGATCTCAGACTCGTCAGAATTTCTTGAAGCCCTCCAACTTGCAAGTTTAGAATTTCTCGGAGCTCCCAACTTTAGAATTTCATGGAGCTCCCAACTTTAGAATTTCATGGAGCTCCCAACTTTAGAATTTCTTGGAGCTCCCAACTTTAGAATTTCTTGGAGCTCACAACGTTAGATAATACTTACTCAAGTTCAAACGTCAATAGCTTCGTTAAAAAAAAAAAAAAAAAAAAAAAAAAAAAAAAAAAAAAAAAAAAAAAAAAAAAAAAAATTTTTTTTTTTTTTTTTTTTTTTTTTTTTTTTTTTTTTTTTTTTTTTTTTTTTGACGTTGTAATTTAAAGCTAGACGTTTAGGCTTATGATCTCAGACTCGTCAGAATTTCTTGAGGCCCTCCAATTTGCAAGTTTAGAATTTCTGGGGCCTCGCAACTTTAGAATTTCTCGGAGCTCGCAACTTTAGAATTTCTCGGAGCTCGCAACTTTAGAATTTCTCGGAGCTCCCAACTTTAGAATTTCATGGAGCTCCCAACTTTAGAATTTCATGGAGCTCACAACGTTAGATAATACTTACTCAAGTTCAAACGTCAATAGCTTCGTTAAAAAAAAAAAAAAAAAAAAAAAAAAAAAAAAAAAAAAAAAATTTTTTTTTTTTTTTTTTTTTTTTTTTTTTTTTTTTTTTTTTTTTTTTTTTTTTTTTTTTTTTTGACGTTGTAATTTAAAGCTAGACGTTTAGGCTTATGATCTCAGACTCGTCAGAATTTCTTGAAGCCCTCCAACTTGCAAGTTTAGAATTTCTCGGAGCTCCCAACTTTAGAATTTCATGGAGCTCCCAACTTTAGAATTTCATGGAGCTCCCAACTTTAGAATTTCATGGAGCTCCCAACTTTAGAATTTCTTGGAGCTCCCAACTTTAGAATTTCTTGGAGCTCACAACGTTAGATAATACTTACTCAAGTTCAAACGTCAATAGCTTCGTTAAAAAAAAAAAAAAAAAAAAAAAAAAAAAAAAAAAAAAAAAAAAAAAAATTTTTTTTTTTTTTTTTTTTTTTTTTTTTTTTTTTTTTTTTTTTTTTTTTTTTTTGACGTTGTAATTTAAAGCTAGACGTTTAGGCTTATGATCTCAGACTCGTCAGAATTTCTTGAAGCCCTCCAACTTGCAAGTTTAGAATTTCTCGGAGCTCGCAACTTTAGAATTTCTCGGAGCTCGCAACTTTAGAATTTCTCGGAGCTCGCAACTTTAGAATTTCTCGGAGCTCTCAACTCTAGAATTTCATGGAGCTCCCAACTTTAGAATTTCATGGAGCTCCCAACTTTAGAATTTCATGGAGCTCCCAACTTTAGAATTTCATGGAGCTCCCAACTTTAGAATTTCTTGGAGCTCCCAACATTAGAATTTCTTGGAGCTCACAACGTTAGATAATACTTACTCAAGTTCAAACGTCAATAGCTTCGTTAAAAAAAAAAAAAAAAAAAAAAAAAAAAAAAAAAAAAAAAAAAAAAATTTTTTTTTTTTTTTTTTTTTTTTTTTTTTTTTTTTTTTTTTTTTTTTTTTTTTTTTTACATTGTATTTTAAAGTCGGGCGTCGAGTCTTGATAATTTCAGACTCGTCAAAATTTCTTGAAGCCCTCAACTTTCTTGAAGCCCTCAACTCGTCGCAACTTTAAAATTTGTTGAACGTCTCATCTTTAAAGTTTCTTGAAGGTCTCAACCTGAGACACTATTGGTTCAAGCTCAAACATTGGTTACGTTGTTGAGTATTTAAAAGTCAAGTTGAAAGCTGCTTAGATTCTTTTCATAATGTACTATCGACGATTTGTAAAAGAAATTGCAGAGGGAGCCCACGCACTTCTATCTATTACTACCGAACAATATATACGAATTCTCGACTTTTACGACAGTGATACTTTTATTCTTAAAGGCCAGGCTGCTGTCAATATTTTACGTTTTCACATTCCAGAGGTGGAGCAAATCAAATATGACGAAGACAATGATTTGTACTCTATGAAGGTGTTGGAATGGCCACATCATAAAAAAATGTGTTTGTTTTGTAAAAATCAGAATCCTTGTAAATGGAAATATTTGGATGATAAATACAACGAGCTCTTTGACTATCACATTGACACCTTTTCAATATTTAGTCCAACCGCCGTGCTTGGTGGCGACAAGAGCCACTCGCTTGGGCATGGAAGCGATTAAACGATCAAAGTATTCGTCAGGCAACTCGTGAAACGCTTGCAGAATGTCGTCCCAGAGCTCATCCCGATTTCTGACACCCGTCTTCTTCTTCTCGATGCGCCTGACCAACTCACCCCACACATTTTCCACCGGATTCATGTCGGGTCCCTTGGGAGGCCAATCGTCCATCACTATAATGTTGCGATCCCTCAACCATTGTATAGTCATCCTACTGGTGTGAATGGACGACAAATCTTGCATAAAAATGAAATCATTTTCGCACACGTCATCCTCGATGGAGGGTAGAATCTGCGTCGTGTAATACTGGGCGTTCAACGTCCTTTGCTCAACCCTGTGCAAGCGTCTGAGATGTTTCCCAAAGGCCATCCACACACATATGGTAAAACGCGGGGTACCCACCATCGCTGGATTGGAAGAATGTACCAGATATTTATCATCGTAACGATCACTTCCGTGCTTGGGTCTGTACACTCGCAAGGCTCCGCGGCTCGTGGATCTAAAAATCTTTTCGTCCGAGAAAACAACCCTCTCCCACAGATCCATAGTCCAATTGATGTGACGCAAAGCATAGACGAATCGCATTTGACGATGGTGAGGGGTCAAAAAGGGTTTTCGGGCTGGAATGCGACATTTTAATCCCTTCTCTTTTAAGCGATTGCGAACCGTATCTGCGCTACACGAGGGCACGAGCGCTTTCTGCAAGTCTACGGCCGACAAAAACGGCTCTCTGGTAGAAGTTTCGTACAACGTTTGATCTTGTTGTGGATTTGTGACGCGTGGACGACCTGGCTTGGTGTCGGCTTTTTGACCTCTGCGTTGTATCCAGTAATGCACGGTAGAGGGGGACAATCCCAATTGACGAGCAATTTCTCTCTCTGAAAGATGGTCGTGTTCGTATAAATGCATAATCACATGACGGTACTCCATGCTTGTTTTCCAAACAAAGAGACAAGGAATGATGGAGCAGCAACGCATGTATTGCCCCAAATGCAAAAAATGCACACCGACCGAAACGATTGCCAGAGTCATCGCAAAAAATGCTCGAGCCATGCTGCGAGGAAAGTGTAGCCTTTGCCAAACTACAAAATCGACATTTGAAAAAACAAGACATGACATTTCTTGAAGAAATTCAATCGTATCTATGTCACGAAAAAGTACAGGTGGATCCGACACCACAGCCGTCCCTCGTGTGCAGCGTCTGCCACAATAGAGTCATTCCAGACGTGTACAAATGGATCAACGACCTCTCCCAAAACTCGTTGCTGGAAGGGTGCCGAATGGCTCAACTCTATGCGGAATGGACAGGTGACGTAAATATACCCGTATCCATTTACATTTCAAAGCTGGAGGGTATCCATGACAAGCGAATTGAAGGTCAATCCCTTCGACGCTTGAAAACGTCGGTCGACATTTTAAAAGCGTTGAATGCTCCTTTTACAAACATGACCACTCCGATGGAAGGACCCACGCTAGAAATGCAACATTTCATTTCAGATTACATGAGTGTGTTGGCAGAGAACCCACAAGATTTGAAAACAACTGAGCAAACAGCCCTGAACCATTTACTGCAAAACATGCACACCGTATTAAATTCCAAAGAATTTGAAAATAACCATTTCAATTTTTATTTTGAAAAATTGGTGCCTTACGTGAAAGAATGTCGCACAGATTGGACGCCCCTACCTCCATTCGATACCGACACAAACTTGGCGAATCAACTCTGGAAACAACTGCAGTATTCGCAGCAGATTCGCAAGACGTTTGGGAAATACAGTCTTCCTTTCGACATATTTCACGTCTTGGTGGGTTGTTATGCATGTTGCACAGACATTGGTGTAGTGGCCAATTGGGCACTCGATTTAATCGTAAGAATATGCAATGGAAAATACTTTTGGAAAGAGTTTCAAGAGTGTCCATTGGTAAGCCAATATCGCGCCATCATAACAAAATATTTTTCATTCAGGCGAAACACCCATCGCAATATGGAATTTTACTACTTGGTCAAGAGTATCGAGAGGGGCGACGGTATAGAGTGCCTCTCTGAAAATTTTCTAAAATATGGTCAATTGGAAGCATTTTTTAAAGAAAAGCTTCAAGCAATGCCCGATATGAAGGAGATGGTAAGCAGTCAGCTGTTTCCAGCCACCCTCTTTGAATCGTCGGCGGATCAAATGGCGTTTACTATTGCCTTGGCACATATCGTGAGTAATTTCGATAAAAATACCTGTCAACCAAGGAAAGGTACGTTTGCGAAAGCTAGAAAATTGTCAACTGTTGTCAAGACTCTAATGACATCAGTATCGGATTTTGATGCGCAATATCCTCTTCCATGGACCATGGACACGTTAAAACTATTTATGATGTCTGATTCAAAAATGGAGGAATGTTTGAAAATGCTGGCAGACATTGTGTTTACTCCAGACGAAGATGAAATGGAATCGTAAAAAAAAAAAAAAAAAAAAAAAAAAAAAAAATTTTTTTTTTTTTTTTTTTTTTTTTTTTTTTTTTTTCAAATGCGTATTTAAGCTCGACCTCGTAAGAAATCATCTATTACAGTATTGACAAGTTGACTTGACCCCTCATACGCCTTTTAGAGTATTGACCAGAAACAGATATTTTTCAACACTGTCATTTCGATACGTGAGCCTCACATTACTTCAATCTACTTGAATAAAGTGAATAGATATGGCTCATGCACATTGTTCCGTAGAGGTCTTCTCAGCAAACGCCGACTACCTCCGTGAGCAGTTTAACGACTGCCTCATAAAGACTTTTGACACATTTACATGTGAACTGGCGTCCTTGCAAACTCTCAAGTATAAGCTGCTCGTCAACTTGATGAATGAATGGGGTATAACTCGTCACGAGTTGAATTGCGTGTTTGAGACCCATACACCCGTTCATCCCAGAATAGCGGAGGACATTCTGGATCATGTACGCCACAGAGAAGAGTGGGCATATGTGTTTGCTCAAGACCTTGTGAGAAATGACAAACTTGTAAAAGTCTTGCAAAGCCTCTGCAAAAACAATTATTCAAATTTCGTGAGTGGACTACTGGCGATAGATGGTTATGGATTACACAAGATTTCAAGCAAATCCAAACCCGTTTTTGACATTAAAAAATACCTACACAATTTAAATTATAGTTTTGACGGTACAAAGCACATGTATGACCGAGAACCCGATGATGATCTGAAACATATACACGCAATAGCCATACGAAAAGTTAGAGAAGAGCTAGTCAAGAAAATGAAAGCGATACCTGAAATAAGCAAATTCGTACATCAAGTCATGTACAGGCTCATTAAAGATACTGTTGAAGTGGATATTCCGGATGCTCGTATCGAGCCATATTTACCAGAAAAGGTTATGAAAAGTTGCTTAAAAGTGTACAAAGAGTATATGTCAAAGGAGCGGCTGGAAGAGTATTTGAGAAAGTATTTGAAGCTTTGCAAACCAGAGGCGAAGAATGAGGATGAAAACAAAACTGATGATGAAAGCGAAATTGAAGAAGAAAATGATAATGGTCCCGAGGTCGTAGAAGAAATGGAATCCTAAAAAAAAAAAAAAAAAAAAAAAAAAAAAAAAAAAAAAAAAAAAAAAAAAAAAAAAATTTTTTTTTTTTTTTTTTTTTTTTTTTTTTTTTTTTTTTTTTTTTTTTTTTAAACTTGTGATTTAAATTTACTTCTCTCACCCGCAGTTATAGCGTATGCAATCAAGATGTCTGCGAGCAAGTCGTCTGTGAAATTTAGCTCAAACACAAATAGCTCTTATTATTATAAAAAGATTGAACCAGAATGTACTGAAGATTATCTGCGAGAGGCTCAGGATCGAAAGCGGGGAGAGGATCAATCCAAAATGACCCTCACTCAAATGGACAAGGCTATTCATTTGTTTCAATCGTGTCGTGACAATGACACTACAATCATTTTTGGAAATTTGGGAAGACATCCATTGATGTTGAATTACTTTTTGGATTTGGCGTTTTCTGCTTCAGACGCGATTGGTGTACTCTCTCCTTGGGACAAAGAATGTGATTATAGCGTTCACGAACCCGTTCCCGATTTGGATTTTCTGCTTGTTGTGGAACCCTATTTTGGAAAATATGTTCAAAAGCCTCCAAATGTGAAACACGTGATTGTTTTAACGAGTCATCTGATTGTGTGGTTTCCAGAAACCTTTTCTCGAGTGGAGCAATTGCATGTGGGATCACTATACAGCGATATTTGCATTAAAAACTCCAAGACACTCACGAATCATGCTAAGGTCACTCCATTGCCATATATGGATGGAAGAGTAAATCAAGCACCCGTCAAGAAAGATATTCACTTGGATGTAACAAAGTCAAAATGTGCTCACGATGCCTTTCTGAGACTGCTCACGGGAGGAGAACTTTTTCGTCATAGAAGCATTGCGGTAGCCATCTTACCACAACACGAGAGAACCATACAACATTACATTATAAATACCCTACGATTTGCTGAAAAGTATAAAATTGCCGTTAAAAACGATTATTTTAAAATTTTTCAAGACACACAACCCGCGGTGTACATTGAAAAACCACAATAATGGTATGTCTTGTATGCGGAGATGCTTTATGGCCAAGAAGTGAGGTGTGGTTATTGGATTGCGAACACGAATTTCATAAACGTTGTCTGGTACACTATAGATCATGTCCGTTGTGCAACACTCGATTCAGCCACCTCGATTCAAACTGCTTAAGATATTTTCCCAGGCCAAGAATACGTCGACCCCGTTGCGACTCTGGTTACGAGTCTAATTAGGATAATGTCCACCACGTTGGGTTTGACAAAGACTGTGATAGGTTTCAAAATCTTTTGAAAACGAAGATGCATTGGAATTATGTATCAATTCTTGTACGCCATCCAGTTTTAAAAAAATACCAGATATCCAATCGAGAGAATACATATGGTCCTGACTCATCAACTGCCGGACGGCCTCATGGGGAATACCATGTCCCAAACACCATGCAATGGAATTTGCAAAGTAATATAGTGTATTGTCATCGTCTCTCACAACAATCATCTCATATATACGTTCATTATGTGACGATGGTATATACGCATGTACCCAACTATGCTTAGTCATGTTCTTGATTTAAAAAAAAAAAAAAAAAAAAAAAAAAAAAAAAAAAAAAAAATTTTTTTTTTTTTTTTTTTTTTTTTTTTTTTTTTTTTTTTTTTTTTTTTTTTTTTTAAGAAGTATTAAAGTTGCCTGTCGAGTCTCTAAACTCATCAGAATTTTTTGAGGCTGTCACGACTTGTGAATATTGTTACCTTTTGTATATTAGTTATAAATCGTCGACTATGATCAACCATACATCTATTGACCTCTGTGCTGAATTTGCTTGGATACAGTATGGCCACGGCAGAAGATTACCTCTTGAAATATCCATTGCAAAGACATTTGATCCTGATCACGTGTATATTCTACAAATGATTTTACCGAATAATTTGATGGTTTCAATGACAGATTTAATACGCAACAAAAGTGCCACTAAATGCAAGCAGCGATTTCATCGGCAATGCAAAAATGTTGTGAATGAGGTTCAGCCAATCATTTATAAAATGTATGTGTGGAATTGGAGATTAGTCTTAAATCATGTCTTAATAGATGTATTGTTTGCAAACAAACAACGCGTGGGAGTCAGGTCAGAAAAGCAAAAAATGTTTTTTAACATGGTGTGTGGTTTACCAAACGTAACACGTATTACAAATAAGCTTAAACTGGAACGAATTTATACTTGCAAACATAAACATCACAAGCTATTTGACTTTCCATGCACGGCAACAGAGGCTCGTACAATGGCTGTTGAACAATTTTGGAATCAAGAAATAATAAAACTTAAGGATTATTTCAGACAAAAAAGATGTGTGTGTCAAATCCCATCGGTATCGTACCAGACGGTCTAAGCATACGACTGAATACGAATACGACTACGCATATGGAGCACTTATAACTTGCAAGTGTTGTGTAATGAATTATTTAGAAAATCTATAAAAAAAAAAAAAAAAAAAAAAAAAAAAAAAAAAAAAAATTTTTTTTTTTTTTTTTTTTTTTTTTTTTTTTTTTTTTTTTTTTTTTTTTTTTTTTTTTTTTTTTTTTTTTACTTAAACTATTGAACCTCAAGCTTTTCAAAATCTTGTAGACATGGCTTTCGTTCACGTACCCTACCATTCGCCTCAGGAATTGATGGCAAAATTTCAATGTTTGAATTTGATACGAGACGCTGCTCTTCCTGGTGCCACACATCGAGCACCCAATTTTGTAATGGTGGATCCTAAAAATTATTATGGTACCTATGGAGGACTCATTTACGACAGTGTATTGGAAAAAATATCATTTAAAAACCAAATGTTGTTATCAAACTATGCTTTCAAGGATTCCATTGGATACGATTTATCCATTATATGGTGGAATATTCTAAATCCTGAAGTATTAGGGAGTGTCGATGCTCTAGTGGCTCCTGACGGACGAAAAGCAGTGACACCACACCTTTATAATCAGATGCAGATTAACAAGATACGAGCCACCCAACCTCCAAAAAGTAGTTATTATGGAAATAGAGCCTGGCGCATAAATGATACGTCTTCATTAAATTCTGATTCTGAATAATTTGCATTTTCAAGGGTTCGATAGCGATCGAGTTTGCTTTCCGTTACTTTGTTGTGTATGTTGTACCACAGTTTACGTTGTTCAGTTTTCTCATCCATCAATTGAGGTTTCAATTCTTGGACGATATGCTTCAAATGCGCCATACATATTCCACACCGCAACATTCGATACATGGATTCTGCAATCTGCTCACGCCACATGTTTTTAGCTAATGCGACGTCGGCTGAATCATCGGGTCTACCGTCCATAGCTTCTGCCATCCAGTGCAATAATCGCCAAAAGGACGATCCAAATTGACCAATGGTGAGAAAATTCAGTTTTGGAAAGAGTTGTTCAGCAGGTGTTATGGGTGCTGGGATCTGACACTGATCATTTAAAAACTCTCGAAGGGCCGATGCTTTGCCCTCCAATAAATCCATCATCAACGTTTCCAATTTGTTGAGCAGTAAATCTGAATTCCATTGAACATTGTACATCAAGGTTAAAACTATAAAAATGTTTTCTCTCAAAATATTTTTCCAAGCCATGATGGCCAATTGGGACTCTGGTTTGGTGAACGTACGAATGTACATTTCTTCTTTCACAATCATGGTCAATCGCAATAAATAGGTCGCGACGACCTGATGTAATCGCTCTGGGGGTGTGGCTTGCCGAAATTTAACAGTAAATTCAGAAACGTCCCAAGGAACCACAAAAGATTCCTCTTCTGTAACGAGTCGCAACGTCCGATGTAAAAATGGATCAGTTTCCTGCAAGGCAACCTGGTTTAGTTTGGTTTTATCAATGTGTCCCCGATACGCATTCTTAAGATGGAGAAACGTGTCATGCTTCATACTGATAATATTCTTGCTTATCGCGATTCAAAGGATGGAAGCCAGGCAACGAGAAAAAATAAGAAGGGTCAACATGTGTTATGTGATCAATTGTGAGAATTGTGGCTCAAGGATAGGTACTTGGGAATGCGATAGACCTTATACTTGTTACACGACGATACATCGTCAAGGATTATGTCAAAAGTGTACCAGACGAGCGCGGGGATGAATGAAAATGAAACGCAACAACGTTAACAGAAATCTGTAGAGTACAACGTTTGGTCAACTTTAGAATTTCTTGAAGCTCTCAACCTTGGACACTATTTACTCAAGCTCAAACGTCAGTAGCAAAGTTAAAAAAAAAAAAAAAAAAAAAAAAAAAAAAAAAAAAAAAAAAAAAAAAAAAAAAAAAAAAAAAAAATAAAAAAAAAAATAAAAAAAAAAAAAAAAAAAAAAAATAAAAATTTTTTTTTTTTTTTTTTTTTTTTTTTTTTTTTTTTTTTTTTTTTTTTATGTTGTCTTTAAATGTTGCAGTGAGTCGATGGCCATTACCATTACAACTTGCTAAACAGTGTGCTGAATATATTCTTGAATCCATGGAAGGAATCAATTTTTCTAGTTTGGAGAGGGATCGTTTTTTGAACCTTTGCAATGGAATGTTTAAACCATTTGATATGAATAAACCTTTGATTGTTGATGGACATAAATGTCAATGCAACAAGCTTGTCAGATTCTTTGGATATTTTGCCAATGGTTCTTACGAAAAAAGTGTGTTTAAATACGTATGGTCTGCTGCTACGCTACCGCTACCCTTCTTATCGCCATTAGCGTTCACGTGTGAAGTATCAGAAATTCTGTTCAACGGAGTTTTCAACACATCTTCAAAGATATTTTTTTGCTCAACTATAAAGTGTTTCCTGCCTATGATTTACCTGTTGGTTGGATTTCATCGTCCAATTTGTCTTTTGAAAAACTTTTTGCCATCGTGCTTTTGGTGTGGGAAATTGAAAATGAATATGGATCAAATCATTCGAGATCAAGTGGAAGTTATCGAGAAGAGCGACGACCCCCCTATCGATAGGGACACAATAGACTGTGACGCTCAAAGTAGGGATCAAGTCGAAACATTTCAAGAAAGTGACGACCCATCTATTGATCAAGATTCTCTAGAAAGCGGTGATTGGAATGTGGATCGAGGGGAAACCTCCCAGGAAAACGACAATCGACAAAATGATCAAGAACGGTTAGAAACTGGCGATCGACACATGGATCAGGTTGAACAGGTTGAAACCATCCGGGAAAGGAACAATCAACAAAATGATGAACGCATGGATCAAGTTGAATCCTCCCAAGAAAGTGACGAAAATGAAATGGGTCCAGATGAAATCTTCCTGAATCAGAATAACCAGATGACATCGCCTTTGAATCTAAAAAAAATTGTAGATCTTTTAATGTGTGAAATTAGAATTTTGCAAGCAGACGTTTGGTTGGGAAAGACACCCACACAAATCAAAGAACGTTGGAGAGTAACCTTGAAAAAAAATCAAACCATTCATTGAATCATTGAAGCGTAAAAAAAAAAAAAAAAAAAAAAAAAAAAAAAAAAAAAAAAAAAAAATTTTTTTTTTTTTTTTTTTTTTTTTTTTTTTTTTTTTTTTTTTTTTTTTTTTTTTTTTTTTTTTGACATTGCAGTTTAAAGCCAGGCGTTGAGTTTTGATGATCTCACACTCTTATTGGATCAACGACAGCAGAGGATTGTCAGCTGCAAAAAGTAATTTAACAATGATGGCCCTAAAGCACACGCCTTGTGAATCGGATGAGAAGCCTCCTGCTGCTTCGTGGAAGTTGTTGGCATGTTCTTATATACCAGACTCTGACAAGTCATGGACATCTCGGATTGTAGACCGATTCCTTTACAGGTTTGAATTTTCCGATGAAAAATTGTACCAAAACCTAAAAGATATAGCTGATGAGTACATCAAGACAGAATACACAGCATTTGAGCCGATGTCATTGATAACCGACATACCATTGAACACCGACATGTGTGAATGGAGCGATTCAGAAATCAATTTCCAAATACTTATGATAGCTATATCAATGCTTAAGCGAGACCAACCAATACAAATTACTCATATATTTGTATTTCTGCACATTGTTCGTTTGTCATTAGTAAATCGATACTGTTGCGATGTAGGGCCCTTTGATTGCGCTCGAAAGTTTTCAGACAGGTGTGAGCGATTCATTTCATACATGTTTGATGATTGTATTGAAAAGCGTGGTGGATGGAAGCGTATCCTCGACAACATACAAAACATGTTATTAAGAAACAAATTGGATTCTTTAAACGTGAAAGACGCCAGTGAATCACTCGAAGAGACAAATACTACACAGAATACAAGTTAAGCTTTCAAAAAAAAAAAAAAAAAAAAAAAAAAAAAAAAAAAAAAAAAAAAAAAAAAAAAAAATTTTTTTTTTTTTTTTTTTTTTTTTTTTTTTTTTTTTTTTTTTTTTACTTCTTTAAATCTATGCGTCAAGTATCCTTGCTTAAATAAATTTTTTTTCAATGGAAAGAATGGTTGACTATTATGCTACGTTAGAATTATCAAAATCCGCCACTACTCAAGAAGTTAAACAGGCATACAAAAAACTTGCTCTAAAATGGCACCCTGATAAAAATTTAGATGAAAATGAAGAAGCTGAGAGAAAGTTTAAAGAAATCAATGAGGCCTATGAAGTATTGTCTGATGAAGAAAAACGTAAAATATACGATAAATATGGTAAAGATGCCGATGCGGGCCACAATCTTATTTTTTCCCCATTTTCATTCCAAAATCGAGACGATTTGTTGAAACAGTTTTTTGATGAATTTCAAAGAAATCGTTCATTTTCCATGTTTGAAAATGCGCCTGGATCACGAAGTATTAGAAATATAAGTAATTTTATAAATGGGATGAAAATTGAAACTACAATAGTTTTGGTCGACGGAGTAGAAACGGTGACTGTTTATGAAAATGGTATTCTGAAATCAAAAACCACTAACGGCTTAGTGCTATGAGTAAACATATTATCCCTAGATTGGAAGAAAAAAAAAAAAAAAAAAAAAAAAAAAAAAAAAAAAAAAAAAAAAAAAAAAAAAATTTTTTTTTTTTTTTTTTTTTTTTTTTTTTTTTTTTTTTTTTAATGTTATATAATCTTTGGGACAGACTAAACTTATACCAATGCCGTTCATGACTGCAAGCATCCGTGTGCATTCACCTCAGCTGGTTTGGAACAAGCATTTATTATCTCATTACCTAGGAAGTTTTTTCAAGCTACACCATCCAAATATTTATCAATTTAAAATATTCCCTGTGAGATATTGGGAATATCAAGGCTCTTTTATCAAGTGTCACATTCTCATTTTGTACAATTATGGATTTGTACGTGCAAGAACCTACCAGCCCCTTCTTAAAAAACTCAAACGACGAAGGACTCGTTACAGTGAAAACAGACAACGTGCCCCCGCACTGCCCTCACATTGAAAAAGGTTTACGCTGCGCCTGCACTTCAAAGGACGGAATCGTTGTCAGTGAGCAAAGCATCATAATCAACAATGACGCCCACTTATTGTGCGCATTTCCTTGTTACGCCTTGCCAAGCCATTGCACTCTGGAAGAGGAAAAGACGATCGTGACATGGTTGACTCGAGAGAAATTTCACAATTTTGGTCATCATTGTAAACGAATAGGAGGTCAAAAGAGAAAATTTGAAAGGTTTTTAATGCCCAATACCGTATTTTTGAAAAAGTCAAACGTTTCTTGTGAAAAGTGTTCCACATTTACATTAAGAGGTGAACCCGTGTTTTTCTTGAGTAAAAACGTTTTATCGGCTCAAAACAAGGGTCCCACGTTGGAAAGCGTTTTGTGTCCAGATGCATCGGCCCAGTAAATATGAATTGCAACATGCTGTTTTGTACGCAACAGAAAACACTCGCTTGTACATGATGGAAAAGTACCGAAAACGATATCCTCTTTTGTTTCAACACGCTGAAATACATACTCGCCCCGCCACACGTCAAGATTATTATATACCCGATTCATTGACTCTGAAATGTATTGTGGTGGAAAAAACTGCCTTTACCGAAAAGGGCTGTGCGCAATTGGGTTGTTTTCCATACAAATCAGATGGAATACCCTGTGAAAAAACAGATCCTGTCCAGTGGATTCCCATCGGAAGCAATCATCTCTCCTTGGCGTGCCAGCCCAGTTGTTGGCGATCCTCTTCGACCGTCGATTCCGAATGGATCAACGACCAATGTATGGTGGTCAATCCTTTGAAGAAACTGCTCGCCATATTTCCTGAAAAGGCATTTGGATTAGAGTCAAAGCATACTTTACACGAAGGGTTGGATTGGAAAAAGGGAAACATGTACTTGAATAAAGATTACTGCGCCGCCTATGGTTTGGAATTTGATGGAAACGACTGCTATTCTCCAACTGGGCAAACCATTTTGGAATTTCTCGTGGGAAAAACAGTGTATCGAGCCATTAAAACGTCCACCATAACACCTCCCAAAAAGACATTGCCCACCCTTCCAAAAGACATTGAATTTCCAAATGTGCCGGACGTGACAGACATTACACAGGCAGCGGCTGACGGATCAGAGATTGCCAAAGACATTGCCAAAGAAGTGGCGTTTGATTTTGGATTGGACATTACCGTCTATGCCGTGGAAAAGATTTTGCGCAAAAAAGCACCGAAACTCATTGCAAAAGCAGCCAGTAGCATTCCCATTAAGTCTGCCCTCACGCAAGTGGTCTTGAACCAAACAGTGTCTCTGTCTGTCCGAACATTAGCCACGTTTGGAAAATTGTTGGGTGGTATAAGCAACGTTTTCGCCATATTCAGTATTTTTTCTCTCGTATTGGATGTCATTGATCCTTACAATTATGATTCGGTATTGACGGCAGACATGTTGACCAAGATCAACAAGCGATTGGATTTTTTGTATTTCAAGAAGGAAAATGAAGCAACGCGCCTCATTACACCTGAAGTGGTGTGGGATACAATATGGGTCGAGGAAGACGAATCGGATCGTTATGAATTTATGTCTGAAAAAATTTCAGAATATTTGATGGCTCTGCGTAAAAACACAATAAAATCTGCGCCGTTAAAGGAAAAACAATATTTAAACTGGAGCTTACATGGCGCTTTTGCATTCATGTTGATTGTTTTTGCATTGCTATGGATTGAATGGATACACGTATGGGCAGTGTGTTTATTTTTTGCGCTGTTTTACTTTACATGAGAATTACTTTACATTTACTTTACACTACATTGTAATTCTGGAAGCCCTCCACTCGCAACTTTCGAATTTCCTGGAACTCACAACTTTCAAATATTTAAACATTTCCTAAAGCCCTCGACCTTAGACAATATTGGCTTGACCTAAAAAAAAAAAAAAAAAAAAAAAAAAAAAAAAAAAAAAAAAAAAAAAAAAAAAAAAAAATTTTTTTTTTTTTTTTTTTTTTTTTTTTTTTTTTTTTTTTTTTACTTTGTAGTTTAAAGCCAGGCGTTGAGTTTTGATAATCTCAGACTCGTCAGAATTTCTGGAAGCTCTCCACTCGCCACTTTAGAATTTCTTGAAACTCGCAACTTTAGAAGCGAGTCACTTATACATGGAATCAACTGTGTGGTAGCCATCTATGTACAGTGGGTCGCTTCCTTATCGTAATGAGTGTTTTACGTGGTTTGGTATCTCTTTTTGTGGGATGCGTTCTCGAACAATGGCTCAACAAGTAACGACACGATTTATTTGGAAGACGTTTCTGCTTAAAATTTCCATCCTCATTCTTAAAAGTTATCCGATGTGGCTTGTAATCATACACCAATTCTGAATGGTCTTTTCCCCATTTCAAAAAGCGTGAGTCCATTGGACCCGTTGCGGACCGATCACTCGCAGCCGAACTCACAGATTGACTTCTGGCACGACTCGCGCATGGAGACGAAGAGCGGGAAGATGCTGCGGAAGAACTTGGGGATGCCGATCCACTGGAACAACCTTTATAAGAAACAATGCTGCAATTATCCGTCTTTTTCTTGTTTTTGGATCCTTTCGGACGTCCCCGTTTTCCAGGTTTCTTGGGAGGTTTTTTCTTGCCTGAGCCTTTTGGACGTCCTCTCTTCCCAGGTATCTTGGGAGGTTTAGCCTTGCCCGACCCTTTCGGGCGACCACGCTTACCCTTCGGTTTGCATGGACTCGGTGGAGGTGTAGGTGGGGCTAACGCTATGATTGGACTCATGTAATCGCTCAAAGAAGCGTCGCTGTCTGATGAGTCGGTTTCGTTTATTTTTACCATGTTTTCTTTTCACTTATTTTAATCGATAAATGCTACCCACCCAGTATTCTAGATTGTGCATGCTCGCAGCTTTGCAAACATCCTCTGGGTTTGAAAGAGCTAAATATTCCACCCCCATAAAGGAGGCGGTCGGTACGTTAAATTCCTTGTCAACACTACCCGATTTATAGAACGGTAACAGACCCAAGATATTTTGTAAATCCGTAACGTTTCCATGCTTAAATGTTTTGCAATAGAGCAAATTCAAACAATTTTGCACGACCTGTTCGAACGCTCTCACGCCTTGGCGCGGAGGAAAAGCAATGAGCCACCTTTGAACCATTGATTTGCTTTGAAGCATGTAATCAAATGCATCCCAAAAAGCCAAATACATGGTGAGAGGTTCAGTGTATCGAGTCAAATCAATCAAAACGTACGATTCCGAAGCTAATGCCTGTTGCGTTTTTCCTCGAATGATGAAGGAATGGACGGCATTGGGTTGAACCTGTTCAATGGTTTTTGTTTGGATGGATTTGTCTTGCAGCTTCAACAACTCTTGGGTGTGTCGAATCATCAGGGGAGGCGGCGACTCACCGTGAAAGAAACACACGTGGGTCCAAACGGTCTCGAGATTTCGTGAACAGTTGAAATGGCTTGTAAACACTACCAAACGAGACGCTTTGGGCGGTTTCTCCAATATTTGATCGGGTACAGGCTCCAAGATGACCATTAAATCACAAAAGGTATCTAAACCCTGATTGGGTGTAATGACGCGAATACGACCGTCTGGAGAGGACGGGCAATCGTAATAGGCAGACTGTATCGCTACATGTAGCTGAGGATCTAAATTCAGAGCGTCAAATACTTTTTGGGGGTATCGACCCAAGTTTCCAAACACAACCACATGGTCATGTCTTAAAATAAATCGAAATAAATCTTTTAATGTATCCATCATTCCTTTCTTTATAATAAGGATAGTAAACAACTATTTTTTTAATTACTTTAAACTACTATGTTAAAAAAAAAAAAAAAAAAAAAAAAAAAAAAAAAAAAAAAAAAAAAAAAAAAAAAAAATTTTTTTTTTTTTTTTTTTTTTTTTTTTTTTTTTTTTTTTTTTTTTTTTAATGTTTAAAAGAGTTGATACTTTACACTCTATTCATTTTCTTCCTGAAGCGTGACACATTTAAATCACAAGCCTCGTTTGCCTGGAGCCATCTGCCAGATTCCACCGCACAGTCCAAGTGCTACGATATACATTGCAGCCTGTAGAAACACAAATGGTTTTTGGTCACTCACAAATACCGAGGCCGTTTTTGTTTCCTCCTGGTACGTCGAGTACATTAGATATCCAAAACACGCCAGTCCAGCAAAGATTAC
This sequence comes from Parasteatoda tepidariorum, assembly GCF_982258835.1. NCBI lineage: Eukaryota > Metazoa > Arthropoda > Arachnida > Araneae > Theridiidae > Parasteatoda > Parasteatoda tepidariorum. The sequence goes on from NW_028257437.1 coordinate 67,211, forward strand.
AATAATCAACACCAGCAGCAATATTGTTCTGAGGTCCATACTTTATTATCCCATGACGAGTAGCAATCCCAGCAAAACCATACACGCCAAATTTCCAACTGCTGGGTAATAGAAACCAGAAGAATTTGCATTCCAAAATTCTTGGGCCTCTACGCCTTTCTCTTTCATGACTTTACTTTGATCTATGACAAATTTCTTGGCGCTGGATATTTGGTACATGACGTATACTTGAACTACAACCGTTATAAACAACAGTCCCAACACCGTTACCAAGATTATATTTCGGAGGCCAAATTTCATCTTGTTTTACAAAAAAACAAACAAGATATGGCTGTACATGGTCTCGTTCATACCGTAGGTGTGCTGCTCGGTCAACGATACGCACCTCTTGAACTATCATTTGTGGATGTAACTGGATACGAGAAGCATTTTCACATCAATTGTCCAATGTCTTATGCCTATTTGAAATCCATGTATCCTCACAACTATCCAGATGCCATCGTGACCCCTGATCAAGCCACCCCCTATTCAGAAGTGCTTCAGTTTTTATACGAGCGTTATCGTTTTTTGGAAAAAATGATACCTGAGGTCGTGTTTGGTTGCAAGGGACTGACTTATCAAATGAACGTCTTGCGAGATGCCGAGATACCCAGAATTTTGAATATAGATACCTTGGATGTACCTTCTTTGACAAAATTATCCGCCCAATACGCTGTAAATATACTCTGTCCTTTCCACAAGCACATTAGTAAGTGCTCTCACGTGGCCCTCATATTAATCCTGCGGTATATGTTGCAGCAAAATCTTGTTTTGCTTCTCGGCCAAGAGGAGCTTTTCGGACAAGTGAAAAGTGTCGATGACGGAACTCGTGTCGAGGGGAACGTTGGAACACGATTGCCACAAGTCATCCAGTCGAGCATAGGAGAGTAAACGTTGAAACACATCAATGACCCGTGGCGGTGGTGAGAGCAATGTCACTTCTGAAATGGAGTCGTGCACCACAGAAACGTTTTGTAAAAATTCAAACGCTTTGGAATGGTTCGAGTCCAAACAGGATGGATAATTTCCATCTAAAAATTGATTCAATGCTCTCAACACCAATTGTTGAATGGATTGGGAGAGTGCGTGGTCGGGTCGCAATTTCATAAAGCTTTCCAACGTGTTTTCCGATTGCCAATGCACGGCATTCACATATTCGTGGGACGGAACGATAAACGTGGAAAATGGATTCAAACGCTCGCCACGAGTTTCGCAAGTGAGTTGATACAACCGTTCGTTGCGTTTCAAGTCCAGATCCCGGGCTGCGGGCAAGGGTTGCAACTCTTGTGGAAGTCGGTTGCGAGATAAGTACTGTTGAACCAAATTTCCCCAAAATTCAGCAGATTCAAAGTGAAAGGGTCCCGAAGAACCTTCAAGAATGGCTTTGAGATTTAAATTGTCGTCTTTTACAGTATTTTGGCGAGGGCGAGACAAGAGACACATCAAATGATTAAAAAACGAGGTGACGGCCCTAGTACGAAACACTGGCAAAGCATCCGGATTCTTTTCGAGTGAATCCAGTAACAGATCTAAATCACCTTGTATTTGATAACGATAGTTTGTGAGCCCACCCCGATGAAGCATGTCTTCCCAATAAATTCCATCCTCTTCCAATAGAAAGATTAATTCGGCGAGTTCACAGGGTGGAGGGATTTCTTTTCCATGGTTGCATCCAAACAAGAGTTGTTTAAACCAATTTATCAACGAGGAATGTGACATCTTGATTCCAACGATGCAAATTCCAATGAAATGGATGAGCGCGAGCCGTGTAATATTCAAGAAAATTGCGCGCCATTAAGCAATGGAATGTATACATGGCGAAAAATAACATTATATATAGAATCAACATGATTTCAGATTCTTGGTTCACCAAATTGTTATTTCATTAAAAAAAAAAAAAAAAAAAAAAAAAAAAAAAAAAAAAAAAAAATTTTTTTTTTTTTTTTTTTTTTTTTTTTTTTTTTTTTTTTTTTTTTTTTTTTTAATAAGTTTGTTTAAAAGCAGCCGTTGAGCTTTGTCGATTCAAAACTCCCGTCACACATACATTGAAACATGGCTCATTTAGATTTAGAAGCAGCAGTAATGCCAACAACGTCTGATGAATTGTCACCCGGAGTTGATTTGTATTCTCCAATGGATATCGATATTGAGCGGACAAGCAACCTTACCGAATCGGACAAGCAACCTTATATGGAAGATTTTGATTCAGTTCTCAATCAAGTTCTGAATGATTTCGCTGAAGATAATCAAATTTTGTATAATGGAGTAGATTATATCAGCCTAGACAAGACTCACTCCATGATATCAGATACAGATACTCAGAATTTTTCTGGAGTTCTTAATGAGGAATCTCAAATCTCAAAGCAAACGTAAAAAAAAAAAAAAAAAAAAAAAAAAAAAAAAAAAAAAAAAAAAAAAAAAAATTTTTTTTTTTTTTTTTTTTTTTTTTTTTTTTTTTTTTTTTTTTTTTTTTTTTTTTTTTTTTTTTTGCGTTGTGGTTAAAGGCTGAGCGCTGAGTCTTACTGGGTTCACAACTCCAATCACATATGCATTGAAACATGGCTCATTTAGATTTGGAATTTTTCTTGTTGACTGAATCAGCTATAATGCCAACAACGTCTGACGAATCGTCCCCCGGAGTTGATTTGTATTCTCCGGTGGATGTCGATATTGAGACAGGTGAGCAAGTAATTATTGATACTGGTGTGATTTTTACCATACTCGATTCAAAAATTGGATTATTGAAGGATAAGCGATCTGTGGTGACCAAACGAAAATTAAAAGTAGATAGTGGCGTTATTGATACTGCATACAGAGGAAGCGTTAAAGTTGCACTGCGAAATGTCGGGGATGAATCAGCGCATATCAAAACTGGCGAACCCATTGCGCAAATGATTTTACTTTTTTGTCAAAGACCAATCTTACAAAGAGTAAAAAGGATTTCTACCGAAACAGAACGAGGTATGAATGGATTCGGCTATCATTATGAGAAATCGGGCAAACAACCTTATATGGAAGATTTTGCTTCTCATTTCGAAGGAAATTATCAAAATTTGCATAATGGAGTAGATTATATTAGTCTAGACAAGATTCAATGATATCAGCTCCTCAGAATTTTTGGGGAGTTTTTAAGAATTTAGATACTGCCTTTTAAGCCAAGTCAATGTTAAAAAAAAAAAAAAAAAAAAAAAAAAAAAAAAAAAAAAAAAAAAAAAAAAAAAAAAAAAAAAAATTTTTTTTTTTTTTTTTTTTTTTTTTTTTTTTTTTTTTTTTTCAACCTTTCTTTAAAAGCAGCAGCTGAGTTTTTCCAAATCATAAACTCCTACAACTTTTCCAAATCACACATAGATTAGAACATGGCTCATTTAAATTTAGATTTCCTCTTGCTGAATGAATCAGCAGTATTGCCAACAACGTCTGATGAATTGTCACCCGGTGTTGATTTGTATTCTCCAATGGATGCCGATATTGAACCAGGTCAACAAGTAATTATTGATACGTTTGTGGTTTTTTCTCTACCCAATTTCAAAATTGGATTGTTGAAGGATAAGTCATCTGTGGTGACCAAACGAAAATTGAAAGTGGATGCTGGTGTTATTGATACTGGATATAGAGGAAGCGTTAAAGTTGTTTTGCGAAATGTTGGTAATGAATCGGCGCACATCAAAACTGGCGAACCCATTGCACAAATGATTTTATTGTGTAGCGAAAGACCAAACCTACGAAGAGTGATGATGATATCTACCAAAGGATTTAAAACGGATTCAAATACATTTGTTTTTCAACACGAAAAATATAACGAGCAAGAATTGCTAGACGAGATGGATGAATATGGAAATTAGCTAGGACATTGTAAACATTATACAACACTTGCTCTCGCTCTAAGTCAGGAAATTGTAAAAAAAAAAAAAAAAAAAAAAAAAAAAAAAAAAAAAAAAAAAAAATTTTTTTTTTTTTTTTTTTTTTTTTTTTTTTTTTTTTTTTTTTTTTTTTTTTTTTTTGAGGTTGTGCTTTAAAAGCGAGCCTCTCGCAAATATTTGTTTTTGTATGATGGGTATCAACAACTTTTGTGCGTTAATCAACAAGCTGCACGAACCTGATCAAGAGCCACCCACTCAACCAAAGTATTTCGATTCCATTTTATATGATGTTCAATCCCTATTACATGTGGCCATCTCGATGGCCTTGGAGACTGATGAAGAAAAATTATTTAAAGAAATGTGTCGTTTAGCGTGGCACAAATTGGTCACGCATTTAAATGAATTTCTGTATTATGGCTCTACAGACAAAATTACGTTGATACTTTCGTTTGATGGAGATGGCGTACCCATGAAATGGCCCACTCAACGTGCACGGAGAACCAGAAAGGATAACCATTCAATCGCTAGCGGAAAAGCCAAATACCGAGCCGCCTTGTTTGGAACCAACAAAATCTCTCTACAAATTCAGGATTTCTTCAAAGAGCGTTTGAAACACTTTGAGTTTTTCAAAGCGCGTGAGCTTCACGTCGTCCTCAGTGGATGCAACGTTCCCGGCGAGGGAGAGCATAAATTGTTTCACATGGCCGAAGCGCTACACTGCAAAAATCCAATCGTTGCGAGCGAAGACCAAGATGTATTTGTCATTGCTTTAATGCGTTTGAATCGCTACGAAACGATTCAAATTTATCGGTATGGTAAATACTACCCCTTCACACAACTCGTTCATGAATGGTTACCCTACTCTCCAAAACAGCTGGAAACGTGCTCTTTTTTGTTTGGAAATGATTTTATCCCCGCTCTGGTGGGCATTACTCCCATCAACGCACCTTATATAACGCAGGCTTTGATTTCCGACGAGGAACAGGATCCACCCTTTGCAATAGCTAGTTTTATTGAAAAAATGAAAAAATATTTACGTTATCGGGAGGTGACGCACGGAGATTCAGATTTGATTGATTCGTTTTGGGTGACCTTTTTCTGGTTAAAGGATTATTACACAAAACACACATTTCCTCAAAAGTACATTCAAAATACAATTTTTGACAATTTTGATCGCAATCGTCTGTTGACGGCACTATCGACACCCCGATATTCTCTAGAGTCTTTTGAGCGAGCGCAAACACTCTACCAAAACACCGTCACAGTTCCAGCCTGCTACAAAGAAGCGGAGCGGGCCGTATTTACGAACGAGGTGGATTTCTTGCAAGGTCTATGGACCCAACCTAACCATAGGTCGTGCATTTCCTTGCGGTTGAAAAAGTCCTCTACGAACGTGTAGGTGGATTCGACAGCACCAAGCGATAAGGAGTGCGTTTCGCGACAGTCAAGAATACATTGACCAGAATCCAACCCAATACCAATCCGAAAATCCAAAGCCATTGCTTCTTAAGAAACATGGGTCGAAAAGAACCAAATATACCGTCAGCAGCCTCCTTGTATTGCAAACGACGATCCAATTGAATTAAATCCATCACTGGCTCTGGAGCCATCACGACGTGAGAATTGTCATCAAAGACAATCATGCTCTGCTTCCAATCCACATTTTGCAACCATTTCGCTTCGAAACGTTCGGCATGGGGATACTGTTTGTAAACGGGCAAGGATTGAACGTGGGACAGCAACTGTGCTGTGAAAATGACATTTTTTGGAAAGGTTAAAATCATTCGAGACCGGTAAAAGGTGTCATTGTAGGGTATCCAAGGTGTTTGATGTAAAATTGCGTTTAGACTCGACATATTCTTTGTTTTTTTTTAAATGAAACAATCAAGAAATGAATGAGAAAGATTATTCAGACTCGGACGAAAATTCAAACCCTAGTCAAGAGTTGCTAAGCGATTGGGACGATCCTTTTGTCAACAGTTTGCGTCAAATGGATGTGGACAGTGATACTGAATTGATTGGTCCAATTTGTCCCCAGGATGCCCCTGTTTCAAGTCCATATTCATCGGAGGTATTGTCTCCGATATTTGAAGAAATTGAATCAAGTAAAGACGATATGGCAGACGATGCCTTCCAAGTTATTGGTGAGAAAATACGGGGCCAGGTGACGGATACAACAGACGGTATACAAATTAAGACGAGTCATGGTCACTATAAATTTAGCCCCGAAGGAAGACTTTCCGTTTTAGACAAGAACAACCAATGGTATACGGATAGTGACATTTCGGAAGCATTGCGATCTAAGAAACGGAAAGTCGGGGAGGATCCAGAAGGTGCACTAGTCACTGGAAAGGATCAAACTCAGCTTCGGACAAATGACCCGACGAATGGAGTGGAAGTACAATTTCCCGACTCCAAAGCCGCCATTTTTTTACGTTACCGAAACTGGTTGTCTGTGGTGCAGCGTTATGGAGATTATGTCGAAATGGCCCATGGAAAAAAGGTATTGATGGCCAACAAAGTGAATGGTGAGTTACATCATAATAAATTTATCGAAAATTTACCTTATGATGACGAAACTAAACAAAAGTTGTCTGCGTTAACGTTTCATCTGATGACTGGCGTGGAACATCCACAGATTAAAACAATTGGTAAATTGCCAGAGAAAATCTACCCTTCCACCAAACCCTCTACCTCTACTAACGAAAACAATATGGCAACTAACTAAAAAAAGGAATTGCAAATTTTTAAATATTTTAGAGGGGTTTTTAATCATCTTTAATCAAGATGGAATATTCTTACATTGTGAAACATACACTCGCAGTCCCTGCACTCGCCAAAGCCATTCAAGATCTCGAAACGGACAGCGGAGCACTAAACCTCATAACACCTGATTGGAAAAATAAGCTAAATGAAAATGAGGCGTATAAACTTCATAAAGAAAACGGCGTTTTATTTTCCAAGGGTCATACCAGTAGTAACGAAAAGACATTTACTCGCAACATTATCAAACCATGTATGATGCATAAGGTTATTCTCGTGGGATGTTTTGCATATGATAAAACAAAAGAATCGGAAGGACACACGTCTTTTGTGGCTCGCGACTGTTACCCATTACAAGTCATTGGAGAAGCCATGAGAGAAAATCCAACTCAAAAATTACATGATGGTGCTCGATTATTTATGGATTACTGCGATCCAGCAATGTGTCACACGTGTTATGAAGCGCATTTGTCGAGAAGCGTGCCGTTAGACTTTGAACGAAATTGGTGTGTGACTAAATTGAGGGTTTTTAATGGTAAAGATTTAAAACACGCCTTCAAAAAACCTCTGGAAGCGAGTTTAACAAAGATGGGATCTTTTTTAGCCATTTGTCAAGTTACTATTAGGAGCAGAACAACTTTTGGAGATGATAAATACAAAATTGGTGGGACAATCCAAAACATGATTGTATTTCAAAAATCTGCAATAAAACCATGCCCCGATATGGTGTTTTTGGATCCAATTACACCAGCTATTGAATTTCCATCAGAGGATGCACACGTGGAAGAAGAAATACAAAACATTATGTAAAAAAAAAAAAAAAAAAAAAAAAAAAAAAAAAAAAAAAAAAAAAAAAAAAAAATTTTTTTTTTTTTTTTTTTTTTTTTTTTTTTTTTTTTTTTTTTTGTACCTTTAAAAGAAAAATCTTGTTCATGCCAAATCATTCATGTCATTGAGATTCCTTATTCAACAGTAAAAGCACTGGATTTTTGCAAAAACGGTCAGACTGTCCCGATACTGTTTTGACAGTGTCTGGGTGAATTTGTATCGTATTTAAATCACCGTTGCGAGGCATCAGCAACGATCCTTCTTCTCCCACCGAGTAGTAAAATGCAGCCGTGCCTGGTCTAGAAACGCACCATTCCAAACTTGCCTGCGGACCTTGTCGTTGGTAGCGCGTCCACAAAATACATTTTAACCATTTGTCAGGAGGGATCACTTTTTCCACACCGAGTGTCACCACTGATTTGATTGGAACCGACGGAACGTGTGTAGCATCTTTGGCCACGTACAAAGCATACAAGTCCATCAAGTACGAAACTGCAACTCTTTCACACGCTAAAATTAAATATTCTTCTCGTGTTTCAGAATCCATCAAGACGAGTGTCGCGCATTTCAAATTGCAATCGGGGCATCCATGACTGACCAATGGAACCACCCCGCTTATGGAGTCGGGTATCACAAACATGTTGAAACGCTCACTGAAAGCCAGCAAGAGTTTCCTTTGTTGGTGGATGAATGGCTTAAAAAACCTAAAAATTTGAAAGTCATTGTGGCGGGTGGACCGGGCACAGGGAAATCCTATACCGTCATGACTTGTTTGGATTTTATCAAAATTCCTCAATTACGCATGGCTCCTACGGCAAGAGTGGCGAGTCGAATGAATGGAAGCACGATTCATTCCGCCATGAGATTAAATTGGGGCAAAGGATCCGTCTTGAACAATTTGGAGAAGGAATTGGTTGAGGAAGCTGATACAGAAGAGTGTTTAAAGAAAAGCGCTTGCCTCCTCGAGGAATTCAACTGTCCATTCGAGCCGAAAATTGTGGTGATTGATGAAGTGGGTATGGTTGCATTTTGGTTGGTGGAATGGATATTTGAGTACTTTTTTAAGCGCCCGGATCCCGTGTTGTGCATCATGATGGGTGACCCCAATCAACTGCGACCCGTAAGGTCTATACACAACATGTTTACGGCGGGTGTCAAATCTGAAACCAAACGCATCGATTTAATGCAAAGCAAGCGTTTTGAAAAAGAGTATGAGGAAATTATTGAAAATTTGAGGTCATTTGTAGACAAAGAGGATGAGACTGGACTCTTTACATTTCTAGTGACGCATTATCCAGTGGTGGAAAATATCGACACGACACTATTGGCGAAATGCACACGAGCTCTGGCCTACTTGAAATCCTCCGTAGAAACGTACAACAATTTTTATTTGACGCAGTTGGTAAAAGGTCCACGACTGCGCTTGTGGCGAAAATCTAAAACCCATTCGGGTAACGCATATGTGGACGTAAAGTCAGGATGTCATGTTTTTCTTCTCCAAAATGGAGTTTCCACAGTTTCAAATGGTACGTCTCTGATATTTGAGCGCTTCAATGAAGAAAAGGATTGCATCGAATGTAAAAATGTCGCAGACAACAGCACGGTAATAATTCAAAGAAACTCCAAAGGAGATTTTCCAATTATGGTTGGGTATGCGGGTACTATACACAAGTTTCAAGGGGATACAATGGACGATGCCGCAATAGCCATCAATTTTAACGGAAGTCGTGATTTGAATTTGGTATATACAGCATTGAGCAGAGTCAGGAGCATGAATCAAATTGTAGCAGTAGAAATTTAAAAAATGTTGAGACACAGTCTACCTACAACGTCAAAAAAAAAAAAAAAAAAAAAAAAAAAAAAAAAAAAAAAAAAAAAATTTTTTTTTTTTTTTTTTTTTTTTTTTTTTTTTTTTTTTTTTTTTTTTTTTTTTTTTTTTTTTTAATCTAGGCGTTGAGTTTTGATAATCTCAGCTCATCAGAATATTCTCAGCTCTCCAGTCTTCTAAAAGACTTGACGCCATCCCAAACTATTCATTTTTCAACGTTGTTTCAGTTTAAAGTAGTAAACATCATCCTACGGCCTCTGATATCCAGACCACTGATTTTTACTTGTCTGAGATATCTGCATTAAAATTCACCTCTTCTCTTTCAATGTCAAGCTGGTCAAATTCCGTTTTGCTTTCGGGTGGTTTGGTTGAGAGGGAAAGTAATAACGTTACAACGTAATCACTTATAGCTTTCATCTGCTGAGTCACCTGAGCCCGGACGGGATGACTGATTTTCAAGGTATCCTTTTCCTGTTCCAGCATTTGTTTCACCGTATGCACCACGCAACGTAGTTCCAGTTCAGTGGCATCTTCATCCTGTTTCACACTGGCTTGATAGGCTTGAAATGCTCGTTTCAAATGTTCATCGTGAACCACAGGCTGTAACATGGGTGTGAGCACTTTCTCGTGTATATAACGGCACATGACACCCGCAATCATATCCACCATTGAGTTTGTAGCTTTTACCTGTTTCACGTTCAAAAGGGATTGGATGATTGTATTTGCGGCCGTGTACATGTACATGAAATCGTTTTCTGAACCCGTTTTGCGAACCGTATCGACGACCGTTTTTCCCATCGGCAGTTTATTCATCAATTTTTCCATGTAGGTTGTGAAATATAGCTTTTGAGCATTCATCAGCTGTTGACTAATATCGTCTCTTTCTGTCAAACCCGTTTCGAGATCGTGTAATACGTCTGAGGGTTTAATTTGTTTGGTGGGGGGTTCTTCGTCGTCTTCTGATGAGGCATCCTCTTCGTGAGTCCGCTTCATCTTTGTTTAAAAGAATGGTTCCTTTTCTCGATCAGACTTTGTCTTTTCATACGCCTCGTGACCCGCTGTTACGGCTCGTCGGGTCACTTTACGATTTTCCAACGCCTCCACCAAAGGATCCTCCCATTTCGGCACACTGTCGGTGACTTGCGAATACGTTTCCAATTTGTAATCTGGAGCCAGTTCCAGTGTCCAATCACCCTTTTCGTGCTTCAAAAGCAATCCATTAGATCGAGGGGATTCGGGCCATCCAGGAAGGGTCATGTGATGGGGATTGGAAACGATGGTTCCGCGGTATTGTTCGGGTACTCCAAGATCGTTTTTGCCGATGTAGCAGGCTGGAAACGCGTACATTAACTGATTTTTCCACACGAGGGGTGTCGACCCGGGTTGCCAGTGACGCGTGATCCACCGACACCATTCCATACGATTGGGTTGAAGGGACGATTCCATTTTGTATTTTCCAAATCTACCGTATGACACGCGATAATTGTAAATTTTGGCTTTAAACGGTTCTTTTTCCAAAAAAAACACTTGCATGTAATCGAAAGGAAATTCTTGTCCAATTTGCAAGGATCCATCGCGCACCTGGTCTCGGAGGGGAGCAATCACCTTTTGGGGATTCACGTTGCTGTAGTGTAAGAACGTAACGGGGTTATGATCCAGCAAGTAAAAATAGGCATACAGTTGCACGTCCATAGATTCCTCTGGCGGATGTTTAAACGCACTGACGCACGCATTGTAGCCCTCACCATAGGTGTAGTCGTCCAAGTCCTCTATCCTGACTCCAAATTGACCGAGTGTGGGATCACACACACACCCAAAACCAGATTTGTAGCGAGCTCTTTTCAGCGGTTTTCCCGTAATGGCGTCAAACGTGCAAGGTCTCTTGAAACATTTTTTCTCAGAGTGCCGACGTATGTAATTTGGGTCGAGTCCGTCCGATTCTTTCACCTGATACCCGTTCACCTCGTCCTCTTCACACGGATAGTATTTCATGCGTTCCACGACTGACATTTTTTGACACTCAAAGTTCTCCGCGGGTACAAAACCCTCCGCACAAATGCATTTTTGCAACTGTATACTGAAATATCCGTTAGGTCGACACGCCACATCGACAGTGCAGTTGCCTCCGAAATGAGTTTGGGTGACGAGATTGGGATTTAAACAGATGCAGGCTGCAAACGACTTGCCACGATGCGAAACGAGGGTCCACGCACCCGTTTCGGGATAACAGTCTTCACCTCTCAACAGTGGAGGGACGCACGCGCCATTCACGCAAATGTCGTGTTTTTTGCAGTCGGATGTGTGTGTGCATGTGTCGGGTGAAGGGGTTTCGACGTGCTTTGGGAGGAGAGGCCACTTTGAAAAGAGAGTACGAGGCGTGTGCGACGCGTAATAAATGACGATGGCGACGTACAAAAATATCAGAATCCAAAAACGCATTGCTTTGTTAATAAATGTAAACCTTTCTATACTCTTTATCGCTGTAAACTAATCCAATGTTTGAATGGGCGGCATCCTGTAGGCGCAACCAAGTCAAAAGTTTGCATTTGGTTTGTAAATTTCGCACAGACTTTAAATACTGATTCACACTATACATTTTTGTTTCATTGGGTTCTCTCCACGATACCTTGAATCATCTTTTCCACCACCACCATCAGTTCTTTATCGCAAGAATTGACAGTCTCGTAGGGTTTGACGTAAATACGCAAATCATAACCGTCGTCCATGTTGATGGTGACATTATCGTCGACCCCCATCAAGAGTATGTTTTGACTGAACCTTTTTCGATACATGTCGCGCACGTGCTCCGACGCCTTGAGATAATTGTAAAATTTTTTAGAGTATTCGCATTCTGTTCGTCCAAAGAGCGTGTGGGCGCATTCGGCCACGTCCGGTAAATACACATTCACCGTGTCTTTCACGTAGGCGTCTTTGCCATGACTCCACAAGATAATGTCTGCTTGGATCAATTTCAAAAACTGCAATAAAGTTTTCAATTTGGGGCGAGGGTGGAATTTTCGGGCACTGTGAAACCCCAGGGTCAAATCCATATCCAGTACGCAAACGTACTTTGGATGCATGTCGCTTTTTTCTCTGTAAACAAAGAACATGAGCTCAAAATGCACGATCCGAGCAGAAGATCGTATTCAAAGTATTATCCGGCACCTCACAAATTCAAATTTTACGGCGGCAGATTGTCCCATTCATCCCAGGAAACCTTGCATGTTGCTGTTGAACAATTTCAACGCGGAGCGATTTCACTGCCTGTACGCGAATCGATCCATCGTTTGGAAATCTTACACGATAGATCAATCGTGTGATATACCTGAACATTTTGATGAAATGATGAAAATGAAAGAATGGTTGGGGAGTCAATACGTGTTGCCGTTTTCAGGTCATCTGCGAGAATCATCCGGTTACACGATCGGCATGTTTCGACAGGCCATTGATTTGTATCCACCCAGTAAATTGCAGCGTGTTTCCTTCAAAGAGTGTGCCTATGCAACCATTGTATTATTTTGTGCCACCTGCCATCGATTGGGGGGCGCGGTTCCAGATTTAAAACATTTTTTGTTTTTATACACGGAAAGGCATCCCGTTTTGTGTGATATGGGAAGTCATAACGTGGAGAATCGTATTCGGTTAAAAGGAAACACGCCTCACTTGAATGAGAAGAAATGGAGACGATTTATGGAAAAGAAAACCGTACGAGACGTTATTCGATATCTCAAATTGGAATTTATGAACATGTTTAATCAAAAGAAAAAGAAGGGTCAACGATGCATTTTGAATGAGACTGAAGAGGTATTTGACACGGAAACGCATATGCTATTGTGTCAAAGTAATCAAAAGAACCTAATTCAAGTATTGCGAGACTTTGCACATTTGATGCCAGACGTTCACTTGAGAGAAAATATCATTTTGGAATGGGTCAAAAAACTTGGCTACAACACAACGTAAAAAAAAAAAAAAAAAAAAAAAAAAAAAAAAAAAAAAAAAAAAAAAATTTTTTTTTTTTTTTTTTTTTTTTTTTTTTTTTTTTTTTTTTTTTTTTTTTACATTGTAGTTTAAAGTCAGGTTTTAATCTTTGCTCGTCCATCTCAAAAATTTTCCGGAGCCATGTGTATAGTTAATAAAGCCAACTATGGCAGAAGATTACAAGACGCTTGTACTGCATTTACTCTCCAAAAGGCAATATCCCATACTGAAGGATATCGTTGTCATGGATATTCATTACAAATTGTTACCAGAAAATGCAAAATTTGACGTGGTTCATGCATATGACAAACGTACACATGATGCCACGTACATGCTCTCAGAACACACGGATCCCTTTCGCTTTTCCTATCTCGTCGGCAATGAAAACATGTTTTATGTACATGAAACGGATCATTTCGACACTATGTTCTTACCGCTCCACTGTCAACGCGTCAAATTGAATCGCTATTACGTGGACGTGATCCAAAATCAAACGAGTGACACCTTTGAAGAAGAACTATACCATTTTATAACACTTTTAAATTTTGACATTCCAACCCTCTCTCCTCTGTTGGGTTTGGACACCATCACTTGCACTAGAATGTTACCTCAATTTATCAAGCTTTGGGTTTTCAAATACGATGAGCAACACTTTCAAAAATGTCCAGTTTCCAAAGAGCTCGAAACTTGTTTTGGTCCTAACGAAACCACCGGTGTGATTCCCGTGCGAGTGCTGAGGGGTAAATTGTCCCCCTGCACCTCCCACGCCCAAATTTTATCTTTAAACAATGATTTTCCAACAAAGCTCAAACATCCGTATTTAATGCATTACAGCCCTCTGCACAAGACACTCTTTCCGTTGGTGTACAATCCGCTCGAAAACCCATTATTGGTATTTTAGACTAAACATGTAACGATCTCTCTCGCTACCATCCGGATCGAATTTTTTGTATCTTCGTTTTGCATCGTAATTACGACACACCTTGTAAACGCCCCCGCAAACACTTTCTTTCGGCAGATTGACATTGGAGTTGTCACTCTCGTCGTTGGATGCATCGATGGAAAAGACAGACTCGTCATCAGACACCTCGGACATGACAGGAGATCCAACAAAAGCTTTCATTTTCAAATGCTTTCGATTACCCGGTTGGGGTCTGTAATACTTGCGAACATAGTTTTTGGCATCCGGAAACGCCTTTTCCCACGCCTCCTCTGGAACCACCGTCGCTTTTTTGTCCACATAGTCTTTGTAGGCCGAAAAACTTCTAAAGAAGGGTTTCAATTTTGAAAGGGGTACCAAGCCATTTTTCCCCAGCCGTTCCATGTGTGACAATGAAAAAACTTTTTTCATATCGTCCTTGTAATCTGCAAAATAGTCGAGCATCGACTCGTACGCGTAGAACACTGGAATTTTGCGAGGAGGAAAGGGTGGAGGTTTTACATATTTACGAGGCTTTGCTTTCTTGGTAATCTTGTTTCCTTTTGCACGTGGCATCCTTTATTTGTAAACAATCTCCCCGTAGTGAAAGAGGTTAAAAAAGGGAGACTTTTGCATTTTGTCGTGATTATCGTAATGCGCGTGATGATAATTTTGAAAAGTTTCCCAGTGCGCTAAAAAGTGACACGTGTAGATAAACAGCATTTGCCACGTGGTGTTGTGTCTAAAGTATTCTGCTGGATCGTGGTGAGTCTCATCCAACAAAGTAAAATTGATGGTGCCTCGTGCCTCGTCGACCATGTTATTGTTTCGACACACATTATCACAATAACTGTTTAGCGTCGCTTTAAATTCATAAAGATTGAAAACCACGTGAAAACCTTTTCTCTCATGAGGCGTTTTACGTTTATTAGTTTCGGCGTACGACGTGAAAATTTCCTTTGGGCCATTGGGTTCGAAAAGATAGTAAAATATCAAATTATAATTGTCCAAGTCCTTGATGGGACGCCCAAAGATGACATTGAGCATGGGAATCCACTCGGCAAACACCATGTGAATTTGAGTAAAATCTGTAGCAGAGTACTTATCGGCAATGTACTGACACATGGTCCAAGCATCTTGCCACGTACCGACGTGATTCGATGAGGTGCGGTGACAACTTTGGGAATCGTGATGATCAATCGATCGTTGCATCTTGATTTTTTTTAAAAAAAGACAAGTATGTGGGCTGCCTGGCTCCTTTTTTTAATCATCTGGATGTGCTTCTGGTGGACACCAAAGGAGTTTGAAACAAAATCAAAAATTCAAGTACGCGAACCCATTTTTCAGCAAAATTGTACCGACAAACGCATGTTTTGCGTAGACGATTGTAGTTTCTTGTGCGTGGAAAAATCTACTCGATGCTTGGGGGGTGTGTGTGTGACAGATGCTCGAGCACCCATTGAATGCAATGAAGAGAAAGGAGGTCGATTGATGTTGACAAATGACGACGTGGCGCGATGGATTTGCCTTTGTACCGATGAAACGTTTTGGTCGGGACCTGCATGCGATACACTGAATCCCGATGTATGTGAACAAGGAGCGTTTTTATACAATGGACGAGACAGTTTTCTGTGTCTCTGCCCCGACCCATACAAAAAGTTTAACGTCAACGGAAAACCGCATTGTTTGGAAAAGTGTATGAGTAATTTCTTTACTGAGCCAGAGGCAGTAGAGATGGGACCTCACATGGCTTAGTATAAAATGCGTCGCCGTGGTTTTTAGGTAAACTCTGGCGTGGGTATGTGGGATTTTTTTTCGAGGAGAGCGTGAGTGTAGTCTATGAAATAAAACAGTTGTTTGGGCTCAACCATGTCTGGAAGCTCTCGACTCGCAACTTTAGAATGTCTTGAAACTCGCAACTTTAGAATGTGTTGAAGGTTGCAGCCTTAGACATGATTGACTCGAGTTCAAACGTCCACAGAATAGTTCAAAAAAAAAAAAAAAAAAAAAAAAAAAAAAAAAAAAAAAAAAAAAAAAAAAAAAAAAAAAAAAAAAAAACGTTTTTTTTTTTTTTTTTTTTTTTTTTTTTTTTTTTTTTTTTAATTGTATCTATTGTATGGTTGTAGGTAGAAGCAAATTTAAATTTTCGTTGCAGATCCAATTCGAGAGCTTTGCGACAAAATGCTTCAAAAAGCATTCACACAAAATAAAATAATCTTGTCTACAATCATACAACAGATTTTTAAGATAATTGGGTGGGTTCACAAAGAAAACGCTCACGTAATCATCATCGTTAGTCTCAATGCTCAAAAATCCCTCCCTCCCCACACATTGCTTCAGATTTACTTTTAAAATATCGGTCGTCTTGCAATTGAAAAGCACGCTCTTTTCATTTATTTCTTTGAAGTTGATTAGAGAACCCATGGCATAACAATTTTGACATGGTCCGTTTTCAACAAATAACATTTTGAATACATTATCCAAAGTTTCGCTCGTGGCAATTTTAACTACCAACGTTGCGAAACTTCCCACAATTTCAGCCAAATCGGCTTGTGCCAAGTCCACAATCCAATCATCTTCTTTTTTTTCCCCATGTTTCAACAAGAAGCTTTCAAACGCTTCATTGAGAGGAAGATTCTCGCAAACCATGTGAAATCTTCCATGTTTTGTGTCACAATGTATGTTTCCATCCGTCCCGATCTTGATGCTGTAATTCAAGTAGGGTAGCCCCCAATATGCACCTAGCAATGTGATTTTCATGTTTTTTAAAAACACCTTTATTATGTAGCGTCTTTTCATGGGTCGAGTCAAATGGCCATGTTTGGACAAACGGTTTAAAATGACGGCGCTTATATATTTTCTTTGCGCAGGTATTTTTTCGTCTCTCGTCCGTATGGCATTTCCATATTCGAAAACCGTCAACTGGAAACTGGGTGCAGTAGAAAACGGCGAAAATATATAAGCGATTCTCAGAAACGAAAAAATACTTGAACGGGCAAACGTTTGATTATCATAGGAAAATTTGGAAATTTGGAAAATGAGGAAAGGCAAAACATTTCCATTTTCGAGTCTGTAAAAGTCACGTTTAGCAGTTAAAAACAAAATAACTGATACAAAAAACTGTATGATTTATACAAAATTAATGCGAAAATTGCATTTAAAAGCTATTAAAAAAGGATTTTGAGTTTAAAAGTTTGATTATAAATTTTAACTTTTAAACGATTCATGGTACCAAAAGGATTGGTACCTTGAATCGTTTAAAAGT
Organism: Parasteatoda tepidariorum; assembly: GCF_982258835.1. Lineage (NCBI taxonomy): Eukaryota > Metazoa > Arthropoda > Arachnida > Araneae > Theridiidae > Parasteatoda > Parasteatoda tepidariorum. Next base: position 84,691 of record NW_028257437.1, read on the forward strand.
CGCAGCTAGAAGGGGGGTACTTTTAAACTCCAAATTCGAAATCGGCATGTTCTCACAGTCTCAATTACATAATTTTTCTGCCATTTTCAATAATATATACTTAAAACAACAATTTTCAAGAAAATAAAATTGTAAAACATTAAAAAAGAATTCAAAAAAATTGTCAAATATTAATAAAAGAATTCTTAAAAAAATAAATAATTCAGTCTTTTGAATAATAGGGTTAATATTCCACAGTATTAAATAATGCTAAAGTTTTAATTATAGCATAAAGTTTTTCAATTACAAAAAAAAAAAAAAAAAAAAAAAAAAAAAAAAAAAAAAAAAAAAAAAAATTTTTTTTTTTTTTTTTTTTTTTTTTTTTTTTTTTTTTTTTTCAATTACTGTTGTATGGGTCATAAAACAATGATGTCCACTGTTCAATCTTTTCATAATTTTCTCCGGCACAATCCCACAGAATCTCAGAGCGTGAAAAGGATCTAGTCCGTATGAAATTGTCAATTCTTCGCAGCAATATCTTACCAAATGGGTTTAAAGTAATATTGGTCCGTTTTAAAACCAATTTGACCACTGGTTCTTTTTCATCAATATGAATTCGTTCGCGTTCTTTATTTAATAAACGAAAAGTAAGGTTACAATATGAACCAGAAGGAATTATTTGATATACTTTCACCCCCGGAATTAATGAATATAACCAACCTCTGGTATCTCGTGGTATTTTGATCTCGATATCAGTAGACACTATTTCCTTGCTCTTTTCCCCAAGGGTGTAATTACCATTAGGAAAAATCTGTACGACATTTTCAAAAACTTTTGGCTCCGTCCCAAAGAATGGTTCTTTCACTTTGTATAGTATTATGCGTCGATCTTTTTCCATCATAATAAGATAAGGTGGAAATGTTGAAACGTCCAATACCGTTGTATGCAGCAAGGTTATATTTTTCAAGTCGTGGGAGCTCCAAAAAATTCTGATGAGCTGAGATGCACAAGACCAGGCACTCGGTTTTAACCTACAACGTTAAAAAAAAAAAAAAAAAAAAAAAAAAAAAAAAAAAAAAAAAAAAAAAAAAAAAAAAAAAATTTTTTTTTTTTTTTTTTTTTTTTTTTTTTTTTTTTTTTTTTTTTTCATACAAGCAAGTATCAAAGCTTACAAATTTTTCTAAATGTATTATAACGATTGTAAACATTTTACGCTTGAAACAGACGGGGTGGAGGTTGTTGAAAATGTATTAACGGTTCAAGAGGTAACGCAACTCCAAGAGAAAATGTGGATTTGGTTACAGAATAAAACAAAATACTTGGATAAACCCATTGTCAAAAACGATATATCGACTTACAAATCTCTATTTGATCTCTATCCAAAACACGGTATGTTGTTTCAGCACTGGGACTTTGGACACAATCCTTTATCCTGGTACGTTCGTCAAAACCAAAATGTCTTTAATCAATTTAGTCGTATTTGGTGTACAAACCAATTACTCACAAGCTTTGATGGAATCAGTATTTCCTTACCTTGTGAATATACGATGCGCGGTTGGACGCAGTACAAGGAATGGTTTCACACTGATCAAAACTTTCAACGAAATAATTTTGAATGTGTTCAAGGACTCGTGAATCTTTTTCCAGTTTACGAAGGTGACGCCACCTTGAGAATTCTCAGAAAAAGTCATTTATTGCACAAGGAATTTCAAAAAACGTTTAAAATTACAAAATTACACATTCATCAGATTTTTGTCGGTTGACACAAGATGAAAAACAATTTTACTTGGATCGTCTAGACACTCCATCGGATATCTGCGTAAAGGCTCCCGCTGGCTCCCTCGTGTTGTGGGATAGTCGAACCATTCACCAAGGTATGGAACCACAACGTAATCGTAAACTACCAAATATCAGATGTGCTCTGTACATTTGTATGACACCTGCAAGACTGGCAAGTCAAACTCAAATTCAGAAAAGGATCAAATATTTCAAAGAACGACGAACCTGTAATCATTGGCCTCACAAGACGAAGGTTTTTAGCAAGCATCCTAGAACGTATGGTAACCCCCTTCCAAAAGTTGAAAATGATGACGACTTGGAAATTACAAATTTAATGAAACAGCTTGTTGGTTATGTTTAAAAGTATATAAACATTAGTGAAGAGGCACAAACACAACAAGTATTTAAAAAAAAAAAAAAAAAAAAAAAAAAAAAAAAAAAAAAAAAAAAAAAATTTTTTTTTTTTTTTTTTTTTTTTTTTTTTTTTTTTTTTCCTAAAAAAAATTTGGATAACGTGTTGCTCTTAAAAATCCTCTTCCAAAGAAAACTCGTGACTCTTTGAGAGCACTCCACACTTTTGATACTCTCCCACCCGCTTTTCAAAAAAATTGGTCTTTCCCTCCAAACTGATATTTTCCATAAAATCAAAAGGATTTTCCTTTTTGTAAAACTTGTCACATCCCAAGTCCACCAACAAACGATCTGCTACAAACTCAATGTATTGATTCATCAATGTGCAATTCATCCCAATGAGGCTGACTGGTAGAGCTTCTGTTAAAAATTTTTGCTCGATGGACACTGCATCTGTTATGATTTGCAAAATTTCTTCTTGTGTGGGTTTCTCTTGCAAATACTTGTTGAACAAGAGGCACGCAAAATCACAATGCAATCCCTCGTCTCGACTGATGAGCTCGTTGCTAAAGGATAAACCAGGTAAAAGACCACGCTTTTTTATCCAAAAGATGGCTGCAAAGGACCCGGAGAAAAAAATTCCCTCCACGGCCGCAAATGCTACCAGACGATGGGCAAAGAAGGGATGCTGTATCCAGTTCAATGCCCAATCGGCTTTTGCTTTCACGCAGGGCATTTTTTCAATGGCGTGAAATAATGTATTTTTTTCTTTGGGATCCCGAACGAGTGTCTCAATCAATTCGCTGTACATTTCTGAATGAATATTTTCCATGGCAATTTGAAATCCGTAAAAATATCTGGCTTCCGTGATTTGTACTTCTGTCGCAAAGCGCTCCACCAAATTTTCCACGACGATACCATCGCTTGCCGCAAAAAAGGCCAACACATGTGAGAGGAAATGACGCTCATCAGGTTTTAAATTATCCCAATCTGCTAAATCTTTGGATAAATCCACCTCTCCTACTGTCCAAAAAGAGGCTTGAGCTTTTTTGTACATGTCCCAAATGTCTGGGTATTCTATCGGGAATGTCACGAAGCGATCCGGATTGGGTTCCAGTAGCGGTTCTACATACAAGAAAGGTTTGCGTGACTTTGGGACTAGTTTTAAAAGATTAAAAACAAAATCTTTGTGGTTTCTAATGACTTCCGTTGCCACTGAAATGTTGAATTCGTTAAAATTTTCAATATCCCAAAAATCCACGTCTCGATATTGATAGAAATTTGGATCCAAATCCTTCAGCACATCCAATTTTTTGCGCTCAGCCTCTTGAAAAAAATTGTTGTAGGCTTCGAGTGTATCGTATCGCTCCAATTCAAACTTGCGCCCTCTTTTTCTCATTCTTTTGTATCCCGCTTCAACAGCTTTTGGTGATCCAGCAATGGATGAACCATAATCCAAAATGAGTACGTGATCTACACCCAAATTCTTCAAACGCTTCCTGTAATATCTTTCCAAAGGTCTCCAATCCAATAGACCGTCTGAAAATTGAATACAAGATAGCAAGGGACACCTGGAAGTGATGATGGTCCAGTTGGATGCGCAGGTTTTTTGCAGGGTGGATACCTTTGCTTGCAGTCGAGCAGCAAAATTTTCCAAGACCAAGTAATTGCGTAACGTGTCATTGTTTGAGTCGTGAAAGAAATCTGGGTCAGTCTCTATCATGTCGACACAATCATCTATGTAACCATCAACCGTTGGATAAGAAAAAATTTTCATAACAGTAGTTTTGCCGATGCCTACAAAGGAGGCTTGAATCTCAACAAGTATTTTGACCATGTCCGTCACCAGTTATAATTTGATTCAAGCAAGAAGTCACATTTTAAATAATCCCCCAAAAAAAAAAAAAAAAAAAAAAAAAAAAAAAAAAAAAAAAAAAAAAAAAAATTTTTTTTTTTTTTTTTTTTTTTTTTTTTTTTTTTTTTTTTTTTTTTTTTTAAATTGAAGAAATAACTTTATTGAAATATTTTTTGTCCTCTTGGAGCATTTGTTTCGTTGATTATTATTGTTTTCCATTACTACCATATCTAAGGCTTAGTGCGCGTTCGGATGGAATTTCAAAATTTTGGCTATCGTCATTGCGATCTCCAGCCATCGGTATAAATTCCAGTTCGGCTAATAAGTCACCTTTGGATAATTTTACCTTCTCCTTATCGGAATAATTAACTAAAACCACTAAAAGCCGACTATGATTGTCTAAAGGCCGAACATACTTGCTTGATTCATTAAAAAATGTCAGCTAACACACGTATTGTTTGACCCAACCATAGGTCTGGAGTTTGGACGAGGTATCACAAAACTAAATCCTGGTAAGAATTCTACGTTTTCTTTTATGATTACGTATTTTGATTGAAAAGGTTCAAGTACTATATCCTCTGAACAAAACAGCTTGTGTTCGATTACAACACGTGATTCTGTTACTAGTTTCATCATGATATTTGAGCTATGATTTTTGATGATATTTGAAAGTGTGAAGCTTCAAGCAAGTTGCAGCAATTTAAATAGTCCAAAAAAAAAAAAAAAAAAAAAAAAAAAAAAAAAAAAAAAAAAAAAAAAAAAAAAAAAAATTTTTTTTTTTTTTTTTTTTTTTTTTTTTTTTTTTTTTTCATACATCGTTACTACTCAATAATTTTATCAATTGCTCTCGTCCAACTTGTTGCCAATTTTTTTCACAAGACACATAGACTTGACCCAACTCATTTAAAATTTCTGGAGTTACCTTTCTAACGTCGGTAAAATATTCCGCGTTTCGATGTAAAAATGTTTCGGTCCACACTTTCACTCGATGTGTTTGCATCGCAATTTCATCGTTTTGCATGACGCTCTGCAATTCCCGACTGTACAATTGCAACAATGCCAAAAACACAACGCAGCCTGAATCCGTTCCTCCCAAACTACAGATTTCGGGTTTGCTATCCAACCATTCGTACATTTCACGTACAGACCGAGCATGTGAGCGATACTCCCGACGCATGCTAATCGGATGTATCATCGCCAACAAGTAAGTTTTCAAATCTTTTGGTTCCAATCCGTCAAACCCGTCTACAGCCAATAAACGATACATGTTACGGTTGCTCACGTCATGATTTGTAGTATTTTGACTCAACCACTGTTTCAACAATGCGCACCAATCCATTTCATCAGAGGGCAAAAGCTTTACATTTTTTCTCTTGACGTCCTTTGAGAGTAACGACACCAACTCTTCGCGAACCAATCCATCTTGAAAATCTTCCAAATCATTGTCAATGTGTAACCATTGAGCGACCTGCTTCAACACATCCCATCGATGTTTTCGAATCGTTTGCCGTCCCAGGAGACAATGACGCACCACTTCTTGGTGCAACAATCTCTTCAGAACTTTATGAGAGGAGGTAGTCTCGAAAGGTTTCTGGAGAAAGTGTTTTAAATGGTTTGTGTTCTGGCCAAATTTTGTTGATAACCCAGGTTGGCGCAACAACCGTTTGTTTGTCGTAGGTTTTTTGAAAAATCTTTTGCACGATTCCGGAAGAGACATTTTGGGCTATGGGTCCAAAATGATTCAATTCCCGTTGAATAAAAATGTCTGCGTATTCCACTCGAATGCAAAGTTTGGTAAATTGTTTAATAAACCACACCAATGGTTTGTTTCGTAAGGACAAATGGCGTTGCAAGTCTTGTTCAATGTTAAAGTTTTTGGTTGTCCTCATCAAAATGACGTATTTGCAAGCATCGGGAGACACGTCAGCTCTTGTATTTACTAGTTTTGCATTATGCCATTGATCAAATGATGTTTCCATGAAAAAAGACAATGATGCAGCGTAGTGGTAGAAGGTTTACTGTAGATCAAATCAATGACATTCGAAAAAGAGTAAAAACCTTGAGACACGTTGATGAAATGGCTCTATTGGTGTATTTGTTGCTCGAAACTAAACTAAAAATGAATGATTTGCTGACGTGGTTCAACACGGATAAAACTAAACGTATGGAATTTTTGAAAATGCATCCAGAGTGTATGGCCGACTATGCTCGTGCACCCAGACTCTTTCCTAAAACACACCAAGGGTACTTGAAACAATGGAGTAGAAAATGTCTCGAGTGGTACGGTGTTCAAAGGGCAACGTTTGAAATGTTGAAACGTTCAATATTGTTCTATACGGCAAGCTGATGAGTTGTGAGATTTTTAGAAAATTATCATGCGTTTAAATTATCAAGACTCACCGCCTGCCTTTAACCATCAGCTTTAAAAAAAAAAAAAAAAAAAAAAAAAAAAAAAAAAAAAAAATTTTTTTTTTTTTTTTTTTTTTTTTTTTTTTTTTTTTTTTTTTTTTTTTTTTTCCAAGTCCAAGAGCTTCAAGAAATTCTAAAGTTGAGACCTTCAGCAAATTCTAGTTCCAAAAAATTTTAAAGTTGCGAGTTCCAAAAAATTCTAAAGTTGTGAGTTCCAAGAAATTCTAAAGTTGAGGGCTTCAAGAAATTCTGACGAGTCTGAGATCATCAAGACTCAACGAACTGGCTTATCCAGAGCGAGTGGTTGAGACCCTCCGTGGCACATAATAGTTTTTAAAATTGGATCATGTATGCAGTTGTGTGAAAAGATGACAACATGGATTTATAAACATTTTTTTATTTTTTTTCGTAAGCATAATACAAAAATATTTTTATAATACTAATATATATTAAATGCAAGCATACTACAAAAATAAACACTCACATTCGATGTGGGATCGGTTCCATTCCCAAATGCAAAAATTTTGAAATGCCTTTCGTCACGGCAATCCATCTGTGACATTCTGCCCTCGAGCAATATAGACACCTGCTCGAGGCTACGATGGCATCTGGTTTCAATACCACCGTTTTTAGTTCATGGGCTGGATGAAAGGGGGGCAGCCTCGCTAACACTTCACCCCATTTTGATTTGGTGATGGCATCCGTGTGGATCAAAGAACGGACCCGCATGTCGTAGAGTTTCTCCAACAGGATCTGAGGGCACATGGGTCCATCCATGACGTGATATACGTAACCATTGGTCAGGGTGTGTCCGTCTTTTCGAATGCACAGCACGGCAAAGGTCTGTGAATGCCGCCCTGTATAATTAGTCTTTCGCCTCCGTTCGTAGCCGTCTCGACGATAGTAACGACTCGTCTCCTCGAAGGCTGGCGTGGGAGAGTGAGAACGCTCGTCGTTGAAGGTGCTGGGCTCGGCAGGTGGGGCAGACGTTGTGACAGTCCTCGAGGCCTTAGAGTCCGCGGGTGTCTGGCTCGAGGTGCTGGGCTTGGCAAGTGGGGCAGACGTTTTGACAGTCGTCGAGGCCTTAGAGTTCACGGGTGTCTGGCTCGAGGTGCTGGGCTTGGCAGGTGGGGCAGACGTTTTGACAGTCGTCGGGGCCTTAGAGTCCACGGGTGTCTGGCTCGAGGTGCTGGGCTTGGCAGGTGGGGCAGACTTTTTGACAGTCCTCGAGGCCTCAGAGTCCACGGGTGTCTGGCTTGAGGCGTTAGAGTCCACGGGTGTCTGGCTCGAGTGGCGGCTTGAATTCTGGGGAGGTCTTGAGATGAGACAGGTGGGAAGCCTGGACCTGGAGATGGGTGATTTCAATCTTTTGGGTGGATTGGAGAGGCGAGGTGGAGAGGTGGAGATTCGCTTCTCTCGGGATCGATAGTCAGAGGCCGAGATCAAGGGTATTCTGGCAGGATGAACACGAGAGGGGGCCACTTGGACGATGGAGCGTGGAGTGGGTTTCAGTATGTTGGCAGGAGGTGAGGCCACAGGCATGGTAGGCGACACGGGTTCAAAGAGCTGAGGCTCAGGTGAGGGAGGCATCGGAGAAATCAGCTTCATCAGGTCAATATCCATAGAAGTGGCTGTCGGAGGCGATAGAGGAGGCACCGACTGGAAATTCAATTCGTACAAGTCGTCGTCGTCAGAGGAGGAAGACAATTCAAAGTCCAGAGAGTCATCCATGGTTAGAAGAGCAGAGAGAACTGGCAGAGGCAAAGCACTGGCTCTGAATGATCTGAAGGCTCAGAAGGCTCCACCTTATATACTGCTCAGGCAGGAAGTGTCACAGGATGTTTTGAAAGAACGTTTTTTTTTTTTTTTTTTTTTTTTTTTTTTTTTCCACGGGAAGAGAGCCAAGAATGGATGGAGAGCCGATTAGGATTCGTGGGTGTCCTTTCCAAAGTGGTCTGGATCAGTTGTAGAGGCTGCGGATGATTTAAAAGATTTCAAACTTTAAACAACGTTGAAAAATGTTTAGATGGGAATGGCACGACGTCAACACTGGTTACAACACTGGTCCAAACTTGAGCAAGCTGTGAGAGCTCTGGAAAATCTGAACGAGCTGAGATTATCGACTCGATGTTTCACTTAAATATCCAACGTTCAAAAAAAAAAAAAAAAAAAAAAAAAAAAAAAAAAAAAAAAAAAAAAAAAAAAAAAAAAAAAAATTTTTTTTTTTTTTTTTTTTTTTTTTTTTTTTTTTTTTTTTTTACATTGTTGTATAACACGTAGCTCGTCTAAAGTGTTGAGAGGTTTTTTAATTTTTTCATCATTCAACTTTGCAAGTTGTGAGAGCTTCAAAAAATTCAGATTCTAAACATTTTGTTACTTTACTACAAACGAAATAAAGCAAAGATGAATCTTCCGAGGTACAGCACGTTGTATAGCAATTTTCATGGTTATACGGAAGCCAAAAATGAAGGAGATTTGATTGTGTTAAATTTTGCAGATGCGAAATTTGATCCTTGGTCCGTGTTGCATTTGTATCGATACGATACCATCCGCAGAAATACAACAAAACCTTTTGCTCAAGCACTCAAAATGTTTTTCAATACAGAAGATCCCATCACTGTCGTGTGCCAAAATAATACTTGGAGCGCTCTCTTGGGCAATTCCAAGACAATTACGCCAATGCCTGAGGAATCTGCTACATTTCAAATGTATGCCACCCCTTACTTTGTAAGCGATCCCGCTCTTGTCGCCGAATACATGCGAGGAATATCCCATCAAGCATCAGATATTATATTTTCGTACAAAAACTGCGTTGTCTATTTGGATAAGGAGGATTTACCGTATCCCGGTGGAAACTATTTTGGAGATTGCAGACCGTGCACAAATGCAATGTATCGCATTTGCATTTTGAGTAAGGAATCGTCCCAACATGTACTGTCTGTTGCTGAAGAATGGCGCAGCAAACAGAATATGGGTATTGAAACTCGATTGTATTTGACCAAAGATAAAATTACAGATACAAAATTGATTCCTTTTCAACTCGTTGAAAGACCTTATTTACCAGAAGAGAGGGCTGTCGGAACCGGGGCGATACAAAAACGCTTGTCCATAAACAGACCCCACCTTATCATACAAGACATTTTAAACTCGTACCACCGTAATCATGTCGTCACTCTCCAAGGAAAACCTTCAGATGACGTTTTGCAGCAATTGGGCGTCATTGTCGAATGTCCATTACGCATCACGTATGAAGGAACGCGAGCCCATTCACAGGAACCCAAGGAATTTGTGGCATTGTCTGTAAATGGACTATTGCCTAAACGCGTTTTGTATGTCCGATATCCATATGACGTGTATACAGAATTTCATGAAGTTCCCACCACCGCGTGGACACCCATTTATTATGTCCCGACATTTTTAAAATTACCACCCGATACAGAAAAAGTGTGTGTAGATTCGACGGTTCTGGGATACGTCTACAATGGGGGATTTTTCTGTTTTAGTTTTCCGATTTTGGAGGGACGCCCTGCGCTAGAATCACAACGAGGCATTCAATACATTTTTCAAACTGCGACACTCACGGATGAATTTCAAGTGATGGAATCGTTTCGATTTGATCACGTACACGCAGTCAACAAAGGTATTCAAAAGGGTGTAGCGTATCCATCGTGGTGCCTCACAAAATCCGACACTGTACTTCCTTCCAAAGTTCAAATGCCAAAGTTGGTGATGGAGTGGTTGAATTTGTTTCGGCACAGCGCAAGCAATTTTGTCGATGTCAAAATGGTTCCAATGGCGTTAACATTAGTTCAACACAAAGTTTGCTTTCAAACAAAAATTACACCCCCTCGCAAAAAGGAGGGCTACGTGTACATGTTGAGTGATGACGACATTGAGCTGCAGATGGGTCAAAACGAGACAAATTACATCAACAGCATTCGTGTACATAGAGGAGATGAAAAGACTTTGGAGGAACAGAGTACATGTGTGATAAGTTGATTTTCAAGTCGAGCGAGTTTCAAGACATTCTAAAGTGGCGAGTTTCAAGAAATTCTCAAGTTGAGACCTTCAGCAAATTCTAAAGTGGCGAGTGTTGGGCTTCAAGAAATTGAAATTCTGACGAGTCTGAGATTATCAAGACTCAACGCCTGGCTTTAAAATACAAAATTAAAAAAAAAAAAAAAAAAAAAAAAAAAAAAAAAAAAAAAAAAAACGATTTTTTTTTTTTTTTTTTTTTTTTTTTTTTTTTTTTCAGAATGTTGCTTTCCTATTTTTCAAGAGACGATGTGGTGCAACAATGAGATGAGCATGACCTCTGGTTCCTTTCAGCAAAAAATCCACAGCCACCCAATTCAAGTGAGGGTTGATTAGCAAAACCAAAAAGTATAACAATTCCAATCGAGTCACTTCATAGAGCATTGTATTTTCTCTTGCCCAGGTTCTGGCCAAATCTTCAATGATTGTGACAACTTCATCCTTTCGTGAACATTCGATGGCCATTTCTCCATTAAATCGAATGTCTAGTTTGACAAAAAGAGGTTGATTAATTAAAAAGTACAAGTATCCATAATCATTTTTATTTTTCAAAAGATGTTCGATATACGTCTTGGCCATTTGCTGTACCGTTGGACATTTGACAAACTCTAGTGTTATTCTTTTGGTAAACGGTTTCATTGTTTCGCATGTTGGGATTTTCTTCTCAATGTCCATCTTGTGTCGTTTGCGCATGAGCTGAATCAATTGATCGTTTGGTAAATCCAATTGTCTCAGCTGTGGAATCATGTCGCTCTTGTCTTTTTATAAATCTTCCACGCTATCCACAACACTATAAGCACTGTCGTGATTCCCGCTGCCCAATAGAGTAACGGTACCAAATACGTCACCCAATTCCAAACACCAAACGTTAAGTCTTGAGCATAATGGGCCAACGCTTCTCCAATCGTGGGTCGGCGGCATTCCATTTCTTGACCAGGTAAGCAATTATAAAATTGACAATCGCATAATTTACAGCACGACTTTTCCTTGTCTTCATCAAAATTTAAACAAGGGTCTCCTTGTACGGTTTGCGAGCAGAATGGAAGCTCATTCACTGGATCCGGTTGACAACAACTGAGGTCTCTCACTTTGCACACGGCGTTTTCCGATTTGACGAAACAACCCGAATTGGATTGTATGTAATCGTTGATGGCAGACACGCCTACGCCTACCACAGTGGCAGCAGTGACCGCCACCAAACCTTTTTTGGTAAACACTTTGGAAATGACGTGACGCAGCGTATCATTCTTACTCACAAAAGATCGTAAGTGTTTCACATTTTTAGCCGTCCCCCTAAATCCTTTGAAGCTTTTTCCAATTTTTGGGCGCTTGAACACCCATTTTTTCCAAGCCGCCATTGCTTAGTTTTTCAAAGTAAACAAAGTAAAGAAATGGAATCAACTGCTTGCCTTTTAAGTGGAGGAAGTTCCTTTTGCAATGGACGTAAGAATACTCACTTGAACAATCTCTTGTGTGCCAAACATTTGAAAGAGTATTACGGACTCGAAGTATATGCGCATTGCATAGAAAAGCCAACTTCTTACAATTTTACGGGTTGGGTATTGAAGCCCTGTGAAGGAATTAATTTTAAACGAAACGAAGTCATTATCCCCGTGCAAAGTTTTATTGATAAAACATATCGAAATAAAAATGATTCAAACACGCCAGCCCTGACTAATAAGGAGAAAACGTTTTCCATGAATCACGTATTGGACACATTTATGCGAAGAGCAACCGATAAAACTCAAGTCGTTAAAGGCGATCGCACAACATTCGAAATGCTTCGAAATTTATCTGAAACGTCTGATAAAGTGAACCTTAACCCTATTGCAGCCTGTGAAATTGATCCCTTAAGCATTGGTTATATCCGATCGAAAATGACAGTATCGGAAACGTTTATTGAAAATCATGCCAACAAGGAGCATATGAATGGAATTGTATTAAACGGGGATAAAAAATTGAGCCTCATGCAAGAAGAGAAATTGTCTCTATGCCTTAAATACTTTCTCAGTAGAATTGAAACCTCCCATCACATCGTGAAGGATTTAAATTCAACAACATGGGAGGTGTCGAATGTACTGTACAGTTGCATGTACATTGAAGGTATTGGTGTCGTGGCCAGCAAGGAAATCGAGCGTAGTTATCCACTCGTCATCTTTGGATCTGCTAGAGGAATTCACGAGGCAGGGGCAGCGTCCGACTTGGGATTCTATGCTGAAAATGTTATCGTGCATCCCAAAGAAATTGTAAACCACCAAGTTTCGAAAAGTATGATTAATCAACAAAATGCATTGCGTAGAACAATGATTGCTGGACGCGCCTATTAAGTATATACTTGATTATTAAAAAAAAAAAAAAAAAAAAAAAAAAAAAAAAAAAAAAAAAAAAAAAAAAATTTTTTTTTTTTTTTTTTTTTTTTTTTTTTTTTTTTTTTTTTTTTTTTTAATTAAAATCTATAATTTCTTCTTCCACGACAACGCATTCAGGTTTCTCCATTTTCATCATTTTGCACGAGTACACATCAATTACCTCGTCGTCATCATTGTCCAAAGCTCTTTTCTGAGAAGCATCTTCTGGTACGTCAGGCTTAGGTTCCCAAAAAACATCTCCTAAATATATTTTGAATTCTTTCAAATTGGATTCTGGAAAGGCAATCATTTTCAACACGTTGCCACCAAGGCGAACACATTCATCCTGGCTTTCCTTTGGCGTATAAAAATATCGGATATTGAATTCCAATTTGAGAATAGCGATAAATGTTCCCTCAAACATTTGCGATATTTGAGTATCAAATCGATTCATAACCCTACGCCCATCATAGATGGCTGTTTTCACGATACAACTATGAAAGTTGTTCAATTTTAAATGTGCTCCTTTACAAATCATTTCTTCTCTGGCATCATTGCAGTACTTGCAAAACATGCTGCACGCACCAAAATTTAATTTGCTCGTGTCTGAAAACTTTACATTTTTCACATCGCTGTTCATCGCTGCACTCAATACGTTCAAAATGGGACACTCTTTTAAATTAATGGCGAAATACTTGCTGTCACTGCGTTTTGAATCCTTGTCGTACGAACGATAGACAGAGCATTGTCCAACTAGAATCACTTTAATGGATTCGTTGTTCAAGTTTTGAACGCGAAATTGTTGGTTGTATGAAACTTTTGCGGGACCATAAAGAGATCTGGCATCGGTTTGTAATCTCTGGTAAAATGAGTCGTTTTCCAACACTTGCTTCCAATCCTGCGTTGTGAGATTTAAAGCATCGCCTTCGGCAGCCAACTCCTTAATCTGTTCGGACAAGGTTTCATTTTTCAAAACCCGAGCGATGAGAGAACTGTAATCATCCATGTCTTGATTTGGTTGGTTTTAGTTGAGAGTGAAATTTGTGTCGAGGCAATCAAGCTTTTAAACAGGAGATCAAAAAAAAAAAAAAAAAAAAAAAAAAAAAAAAAAAAAAAAAAAAAAAAAAAAAAAAAAATTTTTTTTTTTTTTTTTTTTTTTTTTTTTTTTTTTTTTTTTTTTTTTTTTTTTTTAAATGTTGCGCCACTATTGTCTTGTCAAGGGTGGAGAGCATCACGCAATTCTAAAGTTGAGACCTTTGACAAATTCTAAAGTAGATCAGGTAGCGGGTCTCGATAATCTCAACTCGTGAGAATTTAGTTTTCATTTGAACAAACTAAATTTTTTTCTTCCCGGTTTTAATTTTACCACAGGAGGAATTATCTTTTCTATCGTTGATCCTCCCCATTTTCTTTTATTCAATATACTGTGTATTTGATCTTGTGTGTTTCCCGTCATACGATCCGTTCTCTCACGCAAGACACGACCATTCGATATAGAAACCTCGTAAACGTGGCCGTTAATTAATGTATTTTCTTCCAATGATTTGAAACGATGTTGAGGAATGTAAAAGTATCCATCGTTGTAAATGACATCTAAAGAATGGTTTTCTTTTACTTTAAAAACACTATCGCTTTCCGTATCATGGAAAATATAGCCATCTGTATCGAAATCTGGTTCGGGTAACTCAAATACTGAGAAATAATATTTTTGCGTGTGATACCCTTCAGGCAAAGAGATGCTAGGCAAATACTCCAAAAAAATGTTCTTCTTGCTCCAAGGTGCGACCAAATGTCCTCGGACTTGATACACATCCAGCAAAATGACTGTGTGACCCAAGTTTTCAGCAGAGAATACAATTCCATCATCAATTGTGATGCCCTTGCGGAGTTTTTGCAATCCACCTTCCCACTTTTCTACAATACGATCCGAATAACTGTATACCATTCCAAACGTACCATCCCATTTATGGGCCACCAAATGGGTATCAGAGTAGATGAGATCAGGAATGCACGTTACTGGTTTTCGGGACATGTGTTCATCTAGTGTGTAGGTCGGGTGTGGAAAATCGCGGAAATAAGGGTAGATTTTTTTATATTTCGTTAAACATGATAATAAATGCTCTCCGGGAATGGATTCAAGGGGTTTTTCAAACACACCATACTCCCATTCAAATACTAACCGAAACATTCCATCGATTGCTTGAAACGTGTAAATTTGGGCACAATCATCCAATTTCAAAACACGACGCGTTTCGATCCGAAATGGACATTGGAAATTACCCACTGCATCCAGAAATTGCTTGTGATTCTCCACGTTCCATTTTTTATAGGGGATTTCCTTAGAATGTACCCATCTGAACCATAAACGATCGTGATAAACCATTTTTGTATCTAAAATTGTTTTGATTTCAAGAGCTCTGTCACGAAACCGAAAGTGAGGTTTTATATAATAGATTGGGCGAGTGACGCACCATTCAGACGCAATGTGATTTAAAAGATATTCGAGACTCGAACTGCTTTGAACGACCAGCCGAAATTCGTACTCATACATTGTATAATGCGTGGAATTGTTCTGAAAGGTACAGCAGCCAATTCAAACGATGCTGAATAACAAAATATATGCTTCCCAAGTACAGAGCCAAAATGAATATCCCCCAATAAATATTTTTCCACACGAAATGAAGCACTGCGGGTAGGGACACTGCTGGAACCGCAACGAGAAACAATACAATCTGCGCCAGTTGTTTCTCGCTAGAACCAAAGGGTTCCTTTACACGATCTGCATCATCCGCGGCCAATATTTTTTCAATTTTCTCGGTCAGAGTGGTGCTGGACATTTCTTGTTTCGTCTTTTAAATCTTTTTTATATATTTAAAAAAAAAAAAAAAAAAAAAAAAAAAAAAAAAAAAAAAAAAAAAAAAATTTTTTTTTTTTTTTTTTTTTTTTTTTTTTTTTTTTTTTTTTTTTTTTTTTTAAATTTGCTTGTTGCTTGCTTTGTATGCTTCTTCAAATGACGTTGGATGCAAATGACGATTCATAAACATACGGATACTCAGGCCAAGACCTACAATCAGTAATCCCATTACAATGAGTAGGGTCACCACCAACCAATTTTTTGTTGGAACGGGCGCTACTGGTTTCAAAGAAGGTACTCTTACGGCAGGAGATTCATTCTTTGTGGGAGGGTTATTTTGAACTGGAGGGTTATTTTGAACTGGAGGGTAGTTTTGAGCTGGAGGTTGCGCAGTTTTAATAAAAGGCATCACGTCATATTTTTTCTTCGGTACCCTTGGACGACTCTTATGTTGGACATTTGTTAAATAATCGACGTAGCCTTTGTGTTTGCGATCCAATCTCCCAATGACATTATCTTCATTCACTGGGGGGTTGATATTTGCGTTTATATAAGGTTTGTCGTTAACAGATGGTAGGATCACGTACCCATCGTTGGTTTTGGGATATCCCAATGGAAAATTTTCTTCGATATTGGGATCTGAAGCCGAGAAATCATTCACATATTCGTTATTGTTTTCATCTACAGGATATCCGTCAGCGTTTCCAAATACTCGAGCATACGTTTTGTTTAAAATGACTTCCTTTTTGTCCAAAGACAATGGATCCGTTTTGACCCTGGGGTAAATTTCTTTGCCGCTGGACCGTTTTGCGTATCGGTCAATGTTTTTATTGTTCATGTGTATGACGTCACTATCGCTCTCTTTGTCTGTAATGTACCACTCGTTTCCGTCTTCGTCTTTTGGAAATATGACTTTTCCATTGTCGTCCAGGGCATAAATGTAATTGCCATTTTTCAATCTTGCAAAACGCGTATTGTCCAAGTAAAACTCGTCTCCGTTCGCCTTTTGAGCGTACACCTCGTCCCCATTTCTGTTTTTTGCCAAGTTATCCATGTAATATTCATTGTCGTAGCTGTCCATTGGATAAATGGGTCTACCATCATGACAGAGAGGGTATTGTGTATCATGATTTATTTTCATAATCCAATTGTTATCGATCACCACTTCACATCCTGTATTATTTTTTGGATAAAATCGATCTCCTTCGAACGTTGAGGCATATTGGGGGGTTTTACCATACCAAAAGGTATACTCATCACCATTATTCAACTTTGGATATAATTCATTTTCCAAGTGATCGCGAGCATATTTAAGCTCTCCGGTACTCGTTCTTAGGGGTATTGCTGGCGTCGGGTAATATTCATTGCCGATGGAGTTTTTCGCGTAATACGCTTCACCCCCTCTTCTGGCAAACATTGAATTCCCATTTGTCTCATCGATATCATCCACGGTGGGATAAGCCTCGCCTCCATCTGGGTTTCTTGGATAGTGTTGGTCGCCTAATGCATCCACGATAAAATATCCGTCTTCCTTTGGGAAATTTTCGGACATGGTTAAAACCCCCTTTAGAACATCAGGCAGCATGTACATTGTACTTGATTCATAAGATTAATGTAGAGTCGCGTCTTTAGGTTTCAAATTTTTATTATATTTTGGATATATTCCAAAACCTTTTTCATCGACTGCATAATATCCGTTCAAATTATCTTTAGCGGGTATTTCTTTCCACACGCGAAAAATGTAATACTCGCTTCCGTTGGCTTTTTTAGGATAAATCTCCTTTCCAGACACATTGCGCGCATAGTAGCGCTCCTCGTTATTTTTGGGGGGTACTTCTTTATTCTGACTGTCTTTGGCATAGATTGGATTTCCCAAAGCATCACGCGCATAGTGTTCCACACCATCGATTCCAAAGTAGATTTCATCCCCATTCACATCCCTAGGATACAAGGGTTGTTTGGATGTCAAGTCGAATGGATAAGCGATTAAATTGTCCCGGGTGAACAAATATTTCGGAGTCCCGTCTGGGGCTTTCGGAATGTATTCAACAGTACGCAATATTCCATTGACCATCATTTGATAGGTGGGATAACAGGTAAATCTTTCATTGGAAAGTAAAACTCGAGCAAATGCGGGCTGAGCGAAATAAATGTCGTTTGTATCGAGCGTCACGTTTCTCACCACCATCGGTATGACGGTTGAATTAAAATGCTCTTGCGCAGTGTCTGTGGTGGGCATCAGTGCAGGTGCCTCTTTGGATGGATTCAAAGAATACTCAATGTCACTTTCGGGGGCAGGTGGTTCGACAGAAGGAGTTGCGGGAACAGGTGTTTCTTCTAAGGGAGTGGTGGTTTCATCGGCTGGTGGCTCGATGGAAGGATTGAATGAGGCTGGCGGTTCTGTAGAAGAATTTCCAGTCTCATCCATGGGTTCATCCTCTGAAGAATTGGCGGGTGGTTCTTCAGTAGAATTTTCGGGTAAATCGTTAGAAGAATTTTCGGGTAAATTGTTAGAAGAATTTTCGGGTTGTCCCTCGGAAGAATTTGCAGTGTCATCCATGGGTTGTCCCTCGGAAGAATTTGCAGTGTCATTAGCCGGTGGTTCTTCAGAAGAATTTGCAGTGTCATCCGTGGGTTGTCCCTCGGAAGGGCTTCCAGTGTCATTAGCCGGCGGTTCTTCTGAAGCATTTTCAGTTTCATGAGCGGGAGGTTCTTCAGAAGGATTTTCAGTGTCATTGGCCGGCGGTTCTTCAGAAGCATTTTCAGTTTCATGAGCGGGAGGTTCTTCAGAAGTATTTTCAGTGTCATTGGCCGGCGGTTCTTCAGAAGCATTTTCAGTTTCATGAACGGGAGGTTCTTCAGAAGGATTTCCAGTGTCATTGGCCAGCGGTTCTTCAGAAGCATTTTCAGTTTCATGAGCGGGAGGTTCTTCAGAAGGATTTCCAGTGCCATTGGTCGGCGGTTCTTCAGAAGCATTTACAGTGTCATCCATGGGTTGTCCCTCGGAAGGGTTTCCAGTGTCATTAGAGGGTGGTTCTTCAGAAGGATTTGGAGCTTCTTCAATGGAACGACGCCTTTTTAAAGCGGGAATCGCGAAATCGGAATAATCATCCCTGCTTACCTCAAATTCATAAGGTACCGCTGGGAAAGGTCTACGGCGACTTTTCGGTTTGTCAGAGGATACATCGGGATTGATTTCACTTGGAATCTCGACAAAAATTTTAGTTTCACCCTTGTCTAATTCCGAATCATTGTTGTCGACCTCCATTCTCGCCATTTTAGCTCTTCGACGTCGCCTTACAATAGATTCATTTTGATCACGTCCGATATTCATGCCTTTGTTTTACGTTGAAGAAAGATGATTGTCATACTGTTGTGTGCGATTATGGTTTTTGTTTGTTGGAATCATCGGTTTTACCACGCCTATATAAAACTTACATGGCATACACTATACAAAAATGTGACGCCTAAGGAGTGGCGTTTGTATATGATTCAAGAAAAACCTTTGGGATGGATCGTTTAGTCATTGGCACGTTGATGGCTACAGCTGCTTATACGACAGGCGCTATTGCGTTATGCATGCTAATAACAAGAAAGTGGTATTTATGGCTATTTTTTATCATAAATATACTAATATTTATTGCTTTTTTCCTGAGCTACATCAAAAAGTGGTTGTTTTTGGAATGGTTTAGCGATGTTTTTGATCTGTGTTATTGGTTTTGTAAGGCGAGACAATGGTGGTGGACGCCTTGACTTTTGGGCGTTTGAACTAATATGGTCTAAGGACTTTGGGCTTCAGGAAATTTTTAAACTTTCTAAAATTGTGAGTTCCAAGAAATTCTAAAGTTGCGAGTTGAGGGCTTCAAGAAATTCTGACGAGTCTGAGATCATCAAGACTCAACGCCTGGCTTTAAACTACGACGTCAAAAAAAAAAAAAAAAAAAAAAAAAAAAAAAAAAAAAAAAAAAAAAAAAAAAAAAAATTTTTTTTTTTTTTTTTTTTTTTTTTTTTTTTTTTTTTTTTTTTTTTTTTTACTCTGTCTGTTGAACGTCCATGGTGTCACTGTTGGATATTTTGCCAAATTGAACTAGATTCTTTGCCACCTCGTCAATATAATCCTTTGTATTCTCCAAATTTTTGAGCAGTAAAGTTTCAAGATCTGGATAAACGGTATCACCATGCCTAATCAATTGCATTATATCGGTTTCATCATCAATTATAGTTTTTAAATCGTATCGGACGTACGAAAGCAATAATTTCATAATTGCACTTGGCTTCTTTGTGTTAACATCTACTTCCCTTAAACGGTTCAATTTTTCTCGTATTTCGAGCACTAGTTTCTCTGGAAGTGAGAGAATGAGATTCCATTTAAAATGTAAATACATTGAAAACACATTTCGATAAAATAATGCAAACAACTGGGTCATTTGAGCCATGGTTATTTTGCTATTTTCAATGGCGTCATATTTCTTTTGCAACCGCTCATGCTCCTTTCTCAAATTTTCACTTTTTATTTCCTTATCTGTTTCTATTTCCTCATCTGCTGCCACGCGCTTGCGTTTTCCCTTTACCTCTACCTCCGGTTTCAACTTTGAATTGTTTAAGTGGGTTATTTCTCTTTGCAAGTTTGAATTTTTTTCGTTTAGAGTATCGATATCCCGCCGCAATTTCTGTATGGATTCAGGAACCATTCTCTCGTTTATTTTTTGAGTCAGCGTTTTCTCCACCTCACGTAATCGCTGCAATTCCTCAGACATCGATTTTTGCGCATTCGTGTTTTCCTCCTTCGTTTGTTTGAGAGTAGCGTTTTCTTGGGTCAAATTCTTGACGTCACCCCTTATCTTCTCGAGATTGGTTTTACAATTGTCACATTCAACGACTTTTGCGTTAAAGTTCTTTTTATCGGTTTCCTTTTCTTGGGCCGATTTTTCAATTACGCCATTTAATTGTTTGAGTTCCTCCTCACATTTTTCAATTTTATTCGTTTTCTCTTTTAGTTGCTCCTGCAGCTTTCCGTTTTCCGCGACCCAGTTTTGTTTTTCGTCATTTGTACTTTTGAGATTGGCCTCACATTTTTTAATTTCACTCATTTTCTCTTTTATTTGCTCTTTCAACTCTGCTTTTTCTTTAGAAAATTTTTGACTTAATTCCTTACGAGCATTATCGGTAAAATTTCGAAGATTGGCGTTGGTCTCGTTCTTGAATGTTTCCGCTTCCCGAAGGAGATCGGCGTATCGTGATTCCCTTGAGGCTACATCTTGTACCAATTTTTCCTTTTCTGAATTTAAAGTCGCGATGGCCGGTGTCAAATTTTCTATTCTCGACTTTAGCGTTTCAATATTCCTCAAATTTTCAGTAATTTGATCTTGTTTCATTTCATTTTCTTTTTTCAATTCAGAGAGGGATTCAACGAGGGAATCTTCACACACTTGCATTTTTTCCGCTTCCAAATCTTCCGACAGTTTGCTTCGTTCTGTTTCCAAACTGCTGACAGAGGCATTCAATCGACTGATTTCACCATCCCGCCACCCAATTTTATCATTAAGATTTTCAATGACACGACTACATTCATCATGTTGATTTTTCAATTCCTGGTCCTTTTCGCGTATGGTTTTTTCGAGCTGACCCATTTTAACCTTGTACGTCTCATCTTTTTCTTTTATAGACTCTTCCAATGCATTCGCGCGTTTTTCTTCATTTTGTAAAACATTGAGGCGCCGTTTTGACTTTTCACTGATTTCTTTCTCATCTTTTAAGGAGGCGGTAAGCTCATTTAATGCGATAGTTGCTGATTCGCGTTCTTTTTCCATTTTCGACAGCGCGTTTTTCATTTTTGACATTGTGTTTTGGATATAATCACCCCATAGCTTCAAATCGTTAGGAAATGTCTCACCATAGATCTTTTTCATAACGCCTTTCAATGTCTTTAAACCGGAGACGTAGTTAGCAAATTTATCATTCACCAAGTCGTAATCGTTTTTCATCTTCCCCATTTTGTTTCTGATTTGGATTTCCCATTGACTCAAGTCACTAGAAAATTCATCCTCATAGACATCTTCCAAAACACCTTTCAATGTTTCTGAAATGGAGTTGTATTTACTCAATGTTGTATTATTCACAGAGTCGAATTCAGCTTTCATTCCATACATTTTGCTTTTGATTTGATCACCCCATTGACTCATATCGTCAGAAAATGTCACACCATAGACCTTTTCCAAAACACCTTTCAAGGTTTCTACATTGGAGTCTTTTTCTTTTATAGCTTTTTTCAATTCGTTCGCGTGTTTTTCTACATTTTGTGAAACGTTTGATGCCTTATTTGCTGATTCGCATTCTTTTTCCATTTTCGACATTGTGTTTTTCATTTTCGACATTATGTCTTGGATTTGAGCGCCCCATTCATCAAAATACATAGAAAATTTCTCGTCATAGACTTTTTCCAAAACAACTTTCAATGTGTTTAAATGGGAGGTATATTTACTTATTTCGGTATTCGCTGATTGGTATCGATTGTTCAAATTTGAAACTTCTTCTCTGATGAGCGACTCCCATCGGGCCACATCCTCGGGGAGTGTCACGTGTAAAACAGCTTCCAAAACACCTTTCAATGTTTGTATGTCTTCATTTTGTTCTGGTGCATGTTCGATGGCCAATTGGGCGGTACTCGGTAAGGCCTGTTGCGATCCATTTTCAATACACATGACATCAGAATTGGGCTGAGCCTCTGGCACTTCCTCAATCTGGGGTCTTTCAACCCATTGCAGTTGCAGGGTCTCCAAACGCGCCTGTAGATCCATGAAACGTGATTGAATATAATTTTGTAAATGGTCGGTTTGGTTCAGTGTGCCCATGCGTTCATGGATAGACGAAAGCGTCACTTGTACGTCTTGCTGCAACGCAGTATTGGTCGTTACTAAATTCACATTTTCAGCCTCCAAAGGTCTAAAAAGTAACATTAAATCTAGTCTAGGTTCGGTCTCCTCACTCGTTATCATGGGTATTTCGACTAGAAGCCGTTGCGCCACACTGTTTCTAACCCGCTGATATTGTTCCACCATATCGACTTGGAATTTTTTGTATCGTTCAATCAGCTCAATCAATTGCTCTTGCCAATTCTCTCCGTATCCAATCTCTGCAAAATGCATTTTTAAATACTGAGTAATTTTGGAATCCTTATCGATGCGAGCCAGTTGAGTATTGCTTTCTGTGAGATGCTGTTGCAACTCGTCGATGCGATTGGACAAATGGATGACCGGTAAATTATTACCCAATCCCACCGATACTTTTCGCAACAACTCTCTCGCCAGTCCCATAATATTTTGCTGGCTGTGACTAATTTCAGTTTCCAATTCAGTGTAGGCTACATCTGCTGTGACATAAGTTTTCAATTTTGTCTTGAGGGATTCGAAATGAGCCTCTACTTTAAACATGCCCAACATTTCAGTCATTTCTTCGTGTGTAATGATCCGATTCATCAGTCCTTCGAGTTTTTGACACAGCGCGTCGCCAATGAGTTGCACGTTGAAAGTGGGCAACCTTGACATTAAATTGTCAAATTTTTCATCTTTATCCTTTTCAAGTTTCGACAACAATAGATCCATTTTTTCCTCGTGTTCTTTGGATGTCGAAAACTCTTTCGACCATTCCTCTTTAAAATGGACCAACATGTCCCTGAGAGCAGTCTTCCATTCGCTCTTGTGGATATCCGTCAAACGCTCAGGCTCCATATTTTCTCGTAATTTTCGATTCTCCTCTCGAACACCGGCAATTTGATTCTCTAGCTTTGCATTTTCCTTTTCGCGACCTTCCAGTTTGGCTCTCATGGACTCGACCTCTTCTTTCATTTGATTCTCTAGGTCTACATTTTTCTTTTCACAGCATTTCAGTTGGGCTTTCATAGACTTGACCTCGCCCTCTAATGATTCGAGTTTATTTTCAATTTCCACTTTCTCCATTTCCAATGCGTCCATTTTGTCTTTGAAACGATCCTTGGACGCTTTCAAATTTTTTATCGTTTCGTCCCAGTTTGACGTTTCGACAGACACCTGGCACACGCGTGGTTCCTCGGATGTGTCCACGTGACACAACTGAAGTAAAAAATCCAAAAAACTCTTGCTATGTCGATACAGTTCGGAATGGCTTTCCACCAAAGGTTGACTCATGACGAATGCCTCGGAAATGTCACGGGACACATTCCTTTTCAACGTTTGCATGTGCTGCAAATGCACCAAGTCGTTCGGATTCCTTCGAGATTGTAAAATCGAGGCCACTAATGATTTAAAGACCATCTTGTTTCAACATATCCATTTAAAAGTTGATACACTTGCAGCAAATCGTTTTTAATGTAGCTATGCGGATCTGTTTTTTGAATCGATAACCAATCCAATAAGGTCATCAAGATCCTTTTGTAACGTTCCAAATTGCTCTCGTAAAACTTACATCCAAACGTCCGCCAAGTAAGGATATCTTTAAAGAGTGGAAACCAGTTGCGGCACAGGGTTTCTTTGGAAGTGGGTACAAAACAGCAAGCCTTTTTATTCGCGTCCAAGTACCATTCTTTGGTGTAGCTAATAATCATCAAAGATACGTATTCTACTTTACCATTTATCAATCGAAAGGCAATTCCCACGGGGTGCTCATTGCCTAAAGTGATTTGACACGTGTAAAAGTCTGGTGGCGGGAGATGTGGAAGAGGTACAAAGTGTTTCGTGCGTTCTGCAATTTGAAACAATCTTTTTCCAAAGAGTGCGCAGGGATCGCGACCATGATGTCTTACCGCGTCCCTTTGAACCATCGCGAAAGCCAGGGCATACCACGTACTTATAACGTTGATCTTTCTTGTATTGCGTTTAAAATGCCTCATCAGTGCCGCTGTATTTATGTCAAACATACATTTGGATGTGTGTAAAACGCAACACTCTAAGAATGTCTTTAATGCTTCAAAGGCCTTTGTCTTTCTCGCACGCTTCCAAATTTTTTTAAATGGATTCCTTGTGGTCACAATGTATAGGGTTTCTCTGTCAAACACTGAAAATATTACGGATGTTCGTGGGAAAAACGACAAGAGAATGCTGTGCTCTGTAGGTGTAGCGTTTGAGTTTGCAGGCATGACAAACATCAGAGGGGTTCCAACATATCGTACTTGGAGTGGACGATTGCTTGCCTCGACCAACATGCAAGTACTGCGAGGAATGTCTATAGGATTGCAGTCCCCTCCAAAGTGTTTCAAGACAATAACTGGATTCTTGAAGCGCACGGCGAGAAAAGTAAAACTTTTGTGTTGATTGCCACTCACGCACAAAAAGTCAGATAGCACTTCATGACTGATATCATATTGAGCCAATTCTGGGCCAGCAGGCAACACTATAACTGCATTTGGAGGTTTGAAGGCCTCTGATGATTCAATGGATGTGTTTTGTCTCTCGTTGGAAGAGGCGACGGGTGGTTGGGTGTCCATCGAATCGAGTGGCAATTCTCGAGACACTGGTTCGGATTGTAAATTTTCCACATCGGGAGAGATGATGAGTGGTAACTCGTCGTGGGCTGGATCAGACTCTACCGCTTCAGCGTTTAAAACAGATAAATTCTCGTGCGTTGGATCAGGTGATTCGACAGACTCTGCTTCCATGGATAACTCGTCATGCGATGGATCAGACTCTACCGCTTCAGCGTTTAAAACAGATAAATTCTCGTGCGTTGGATCAGGTGATTCGACAGACTCTGCTTCCATGGATAACTCGTCATGCGATGGATCAGACTGTACCGCTTCAGCGTTTAAAACAGATAAATTCTCATACAAGGGATCAGGTGATTCGGCTCGCCCCGCTTCCATATCTAGAGGTGGTAAATCTTCATACACTGCATCATATGATTCCACTCGTTCCGCTTCCACCGAAAAATCTTCATTCTCAAAAATAATCTCTTCATCAATGAACACAACACCTCGACCACGGGGAAAAGACATCGCTTTTTTTAAATATAGATGCTTCGAAGCAGAATTTCTACGTTGAATGCTCATCGAGCTTTGGGATTTAAAAGTAGCCACTCGCCGTGTGCTCTGAAAGTTATAAAGACGAAAAAAAAAAAAAAAAAAAAAAAAAAAAAAAAAAAAAAAAAAAAAATTTTTTTTTTTTTTTTTTTTTTTTTTTTTTTTTTTTTTTTTTTTTTTTTTTTT
Organism: Parasteatoda tepidariorum; assembly: GCF_982258835.1. Lineage (NCBI taxonomy): Eukaryota > Metazoa > Arthropoda > Arachnida > Araneae > Theridiidae > Parasteatoda > Parasteatoda tepidariorum. The sequence continues at coordinate 110,475 of NW_028257437.1, forward strand.
TTTTTTTTTAAAATAAAACGCTGTTAACTTTTGATGAAGGCTTCCATGCTGACATACAACGGATCCTTCAAATGTGCATTTCGCCATTGGTTTTTCAAGTTCTGCTTTGCATGCCAAGTTTTTGCTTCAGCTTTTGCAATGTTTAGACACCACCAAATGTTTATCCACTCTTTTCCCAAACGTATAGCTTGGTAAAGGCGATATAGCAACATATACACGTGAAATACAATCAATGTCGGAAAAATGCCATACACGACCCAAAACACTTTTCTGTACACGCTATTCAAAGGCAGCAAACATCTAAATTTTCCTGTAGTGATTCCTCCTCCAGAATAATAATCATAGTTGCATGAAGCCATTTCGGGAAATAATAAGGATATGGTATTCCAATGCCAATCATACAGCGACCAAGCGTAGTTGAAAAAAATATTCAAAATTATCGGAATCAAAACATTTTGCGCGAGGTAAACACATTCCAATCCAAACACTTTCCAAAACAAACGGTTTCCTCGAGATGCCCGAATAAGTTTAAAAACTCTCACGGAATCATCTGTGGTTTTGATTTCGTGTGTAATTTCTGTCATAAATTTAGACATTTGATTTGACCAAATACGAAAGGGATAATGAAACACAAACGCCAGCAATAAAAGTACCACCGATACCCATTGATAGTAATTGTGATATAAAATTCCACTTGAAGACTCTGTAAAAGTACTATTAATGAAGCATTTGGTGTCCAGCAATTCTTGGTTGATGCGATGCCCATCCACTTGACAGATAATGTTGCTTCCAAAAAATTGTCGGGTCATGGCAAGTCCAAAGCAAAACAAGAAAACGTTGCGTACATGTATTTGTTGCAGGTCAATCAATGCGCTAAAGCTTTTTTGTGGCACCTGGGAACGTTTCCATTTCAGCAGTTGCGTAACGTTAAACATGATTGCTTGTTTTGAATGTGTAATAAAGTAAAAATATGAATCTACAGATACTAATGATTGGTGCACTCTTGGTAGTAGTGTTTATAGGATTTTTGTCCTTTGCCTATTCAGCGTATGGAATGTATTACAGTACTGCAACTGCAACCACGGGAGCGACTTTGATCAGTTCGCATCAAATGCACTACATCATACAACTGATTACATATCTCGTATCGTTTGGTGTGGGTGCAACAATGTTTTATGCTAGAAAGCGCTGATGAGTAAAAAGAGACCTTGATGCTGTAGCTGGATGGTTCATCAACAAGTAACCAGTTTGACAAACGTAAAACTTTTAAGCATAAAAAAAAAAAAAAAAAAAAAAAAAAAAAAAAAAAAAAAAAAAAAATTTTTTTTTTTTTTTTTTTTTTTTTTTTTTTTTTTTTTTTTTTTTTTTTTTTTTTTTTTTTTTCAAGACTTGACGCTTGATCTTAATTGAAAACATTTGAATAACTGTAGACGGGTTCCCAAATTTTATAAACTGGGTTTGTAAAGTTGATACACAATTGGCTCGTTACAAGTCTTGCATTCAAAAATCTGGAAATTAGAATGGTTCTTGCAACTCTTTTCAGTGCACGAAGGACATTTCTTTTCAAAACCCTGATGCAATGTCAGTTGTTTGCTAAGCTGGAAGCATCCGCTGCAAGAATGTTTTCTTTTATATGATTCACACTCGCAAATGCAGTAACAATAACTTTTACAATCTTTGCAAGCAATACCATCCACAGATTCACGAGGTATTTCAAAACATTTCATATCACAACAATACATGGCCATGATGACGAATATATTCAGAGGTGGAATGAATTGATTAAGACTCAACGCTTGACTTTAAACAATAAGGTTAAAAAAAAAAAAAAAAAAAAAAAAAAAAAAAAAAAAAAAAAAAAAAAAAAAAAAAAAATTAATTTTTTTTTTTTTTTTTTTTTTTTTTTTTTTTTTTTAATCTTCAATTCGAGCGATGAGTCTCGATGCATTCATGATGGCTCTCCATGAATTTTGTCTGAACACGTATCGCAGAACTTTATTGAGCGAAAGGGTCTATTGCAACCGTTGTTACACAAATACAACTCCAAGACTTTTTTACAATGTATACAATAAATTTCAGAACACATGTTTTGTTTGAGTTGAGACCTTCAACAAATTCTAAAGTTGCGAGTTCCAAGAAATTCCAAAGTTGAGAGTGGAGGGCTTCCGGAAATTCTGACGAGACTCTGAGATTATCAAAACTCAGCTCCTGCCTTTAAACTACAAAAAAAAAAAAAAAAAAAAAAAAAAAAAAAAAAAAAAAAAAATTTTTTTTTTTTTTTTTTTTTTTTTTTTTTTTTTTTTTTTTTTTTTTTTTTTTTAAATTTGATCTATTTTATTGTCGTCCTCTGTAGATGTAGAATTGTAATCATACTGTCTTATATAATCAGTAGCCAGACTTACAGCATCAAGTTTTGGTCCGCAATATGTCACACTATCCATAGGTAGTAATGCATTCAAATACATAAATGTACCCATATCCAGAGTCGCTATTTTTGCTTGCCATCCATGAACTTTTTCTGCGGGTTCATTCAAATGCTCGTGGTAAAATTCCGTTTTCAAATATTGTTTCATCTGTGTAATAGGTATCTCGAAATGTTTGGGTGGTAAATTGTGCCAGTCCTTAAAGGGTGATTGAGGTAATTCCCAATTTTTCAAAACTTCGTTAAACGTGAAAGACGTTAGAGAATCCTTTTCTGCGACCACAGCGTAATCGTGGTTTTCCTCATAGGTGGCAGCAAAGTACAAAGAATACGGTACACACTCTCCATTGTAATGCATCCATTGAATCTTTGCAACGTAATCAATATTTGTAGGCCACCTAATAGTCGGTAGTTCCATCTTTTAACAAGTAGTGATGGGAAAATTTCAAGCAAGTAGTGATGAGAGAATTTCCAACAAGTAGTGATGAGAGAATGTCCAACAAGTAGTAGTGATGAGAGAATAGCATATGGATCCCGGGTTGATCGCGCAAGGTTTTAAACAGAGCTTTAGAAAAAAAAAAAAAAAAAAAAAAAAAAAAAAAAAAAAAAAAAAAAAAAAAAAAAAAAAAAAAATTTTTTTTTTTTTTTTTTTTTTTTTTTTTTTTTTTTTTTTCTTTTTTTAAATGTGTTTTAAGCAAGATCCGATCCGTCTTTTTGATCGAGTAGCGAATTCTTCATCGAGGGCCAAATTCTTCATAGTCAGAAAAGCTGACTCTGTAGGTATGGTAACGCTTCTCCTTAAACATATTATTCCATCGTCAACCATATATGTCCTTGTTGTCAAATATCCAATTCTTTGGTACTTCTGCAACACAACAGTCTCATTTCCCTCTGTAGATAATTGCAATTCAATTTGTCCTTCGTATCCAAGGGGAAAGAATTCATTGTGTACTTTAACACCTTTTAATTCGTTGCAGAATTTAGCTGCTTCATTTGGTCGCAGTTTAATTATTCTTTCTATTTTTACAGTTTCAATTTTTCCAGGATTTAAAATGATTTCTCTATTTGGCAAATGCAATGGATCTTCATCGAACCACAATAAAAACTCTGTTTCTTCTTCGGAAATTCGATTTTCTACCTCAGCTTGGCCGTTTAACTCTTGTTCAGTCGTGTGATTTTGCACTTTATCCTTTTCCTCGTTGAGCAAGTGTAATATACGTTCCGACATCTTCCAAGTAGTGATGAGAGAATGTCCAACAAGTAGTGATGAGAGAATAGCATATGGATCCCGGGTTGATCTCGCAAGCTTTTATACAGAGCCTACAAAAAAAAAAAAAAAAAAAAAAAAAAAAAATTTTTTTTTTTTTTTTTTTTTTTTTTTTTTTTTTTTTTTTTTTTTTTTTTTTTTTTTTTTTTTTTTACAATTTCAATGTTTTGCTTAATAGATGTAGGAAGCTTTCGCTACTCATGACATCTGTAAAATGTAACGCGTTCAATATATCCATTTCAATAACAGTTTTGCCATCCATCAAGCGTCCCTTGTAATCTACGTACAACCCTTGTAAATTGAAAACCATCTTTGAATAACTGTAGCCGGGTTCCCAAATTTTACACGTTTTACTGAGCGCATCGTTTGAAGTTTTGGCATGTGCCAATGCTTGCACTGCGTCCAATCCATCCCAAAACGAACTTTTAACGTACATGTCTTCCTGATAACCAATGCGCCCAAACATTTGATACAAGTGTTCATAACTGCCTTTGGCACCCGATTTAACCATAGACACCAGACAGCCATTGGTTTCTTCAGCTTTTTGCTTAAACGTTTCAAAGGATCCCCTTCCAAACTCGCTCAACATGTCCATTTCTTTCAGCGTCAAACCGAAACAAATTTCGTTTTGCAACACTTCCAAATAAAATAATCTCAGACGGTCAATGTATTCAAACGTTTTCTGGGATCCATAATGGTCGTACAACACTTTAAACGTAGTATGTAAATTTTTCGCCTTGAAAGGCAAAAAATCAATCTCCTCATACTTTAAGAAATAGACCACCAACATGTCCTGGTTGGGCGTCAGCTTGGGACCCTGCATGACAAAACAACCCAAAGAATATTCAGAATTTAAAATGGTGGCGGCTTCGGCTTGCGACAAACCATTGGGTATCACGTACAAGTTGCATTCATCCCCATCGAAATCACCATTAATAGCTTGCAAAATAGTCAATGGAATTCCAAAACAATCATATTCCCATCCAGGAGACGAAACGTACAACCCTACAAAATTACCGGGTTGTAGGGAGGGCATACGATTCAAAATGATCCATTTCTTGTACAAGTTGAACGATTTTACAATGTGGATAGGCAATCGGATTTCGTTGGGTCGTAAGGTGGCGTCCGGAACAATCATGCCCCGCATGGACAAGGTGCATCGCTTGCCGAATCCATGATATCTCATGATGGTGTATTTGCCACCCGATCTGCGTGCTATGCTCCCGTAGTTGAGCGGCGTTTCCAAGATATCGATCAACATTTTGTCTACTTTCACCTTGGGTTGAACCACTTTGGTGCGTTGCGTCATGGGTTTACCTTGTACAAATTTCATGACTTTTTCATACGTGAGTGTCGATTTGACTTGCCAATAAATGGGATCGGGAAGAATTAAAAAATCTTGATTCGATGCTATACGAAACTTGTGTAACGTGCGTTTCAACACGGGTAAAGCAAACGTATAGCCCGGTGTGGGGACTGCAATCGATTGGACAGGGTAGGACCGAATACTCCCATCATAATAAAACTGCTTACAACATACTGTCCACGACACCTTTGTAAATTTTAACGCATCTTTGCACACTAAACATTTGGTTTCGTTGGTGTGACTCTTGCGCCATGCTTTTAAAATTTCAATCACCTCCTCGGGATGGTATTGAATAGGGCAATCTTGTAAAGACAAGAGAGATATCTTGTAATTGTCGACAGCCATGGAAAGTTATCGACGACGAAGAGATGGTTCCGAGTATTATTCCAAAGATAAAAGGAGTTTTTTAAAGAGGTTGGGTAGCGAGGTGTATGCCCGTGACAAGCACGGAAACCAGACGTATCCAGACTCTGCAAAGAATATATTTGCGCGTGACAAGCAATTTGAAGAGTTTTACGCTTGTGACGCAAATGGAAACGAGTATTATCCTCTTCGAGACAAGAAAAGTTATTTAATACAGCAAGGAGAGAGAGTCAAAATTGCAAAAATGCATGATGGCGCAGAGCGTTATCCGGTGGACAAACACGGTAACGAGTATTACTTATTGCATGAAGGGAAACCGTTTTTGATGCGACAAAGTGATGGTACACCGTATTTGGCAAAAAATCATAAAGGTATTTCAATGATTCCTTGGAATTATTTACTAGAGTACGTTAAAGACGATACTCCGTATCTCTATTGCAGGGACTCTACAGGTAACGGAGTGTATGTACGTGGTTCAGAGTTGCCAGCAGGTCTCGAAATGTTGTGTGATTGCATATGCCGGTTGACGTTATCTCAACCCTCCTTAATCCCTTGTTGCCTGCGATGTGTTATTTAATATTGACGATGTCTTCGCATCGAGAGATTATCCAAATTCTTCATCATTTAAATTTTGCAAGTGGTGACAGCTCCAAAAAATTCTGATGAGTTGAGAACATTGAGACTCGCCTTAAAAGTACAACGTAAAAAAAAAAAAAAAAAAAAAAAAAAAAAAAAAAAAAAAAAAAAAATTTTTTTTTTTTTTTTTTTTTTTTTTTTTTTTTTTTTTCAACTATGCTGTAGACGTTTGAGCTTAACTCTCTATTGTCAACTGTGATCCCGATCCCTTTTAATTTTGAATCCTTCTAAATGTAATACTAAGTCGAGGTTTGCTCACATGCTTTTCTTCTGGAATAGAATGAAACCAATATTGATTCGCTGGAGGGTACATGATTAAAATACTTCCATTCTCCAACACGATTGATTCATCTTTAAAATAACGTCTTTGTAAAACAAACGTGCGTTCTGCTCCAAACGAAAAAGCGATAACCGGGCCCACCAATTCTTTTTCGTCATCTTGATGTTTTCCAATTTTATCGTAACCGTTTCGATAATAATTAATCAAAGCAAAATTAAACTCAAAAGAACACAACTCGTTTGCCAATTGTTTTAATTTAAACAATATCGGAGTCCATGGTAAACCTTTAAAAGTGATACCGGAAAATGTATAAGCTATGTCATCTCCATAAGCTGCTAGCTTTCTGGGAATTTTATACAAATTATTCCCAAGTTTTATTTTCGGAGATTTAAGATACGTAATTTCCTTTGTCAGTGCTCTCCAAATATCGCTCGATTCATCTTCACTATAGTGTTTTAAATATTGAATATTTAAATAGTTTCTTTTAATATTCATAATCTTACAAATGCTTAGTTTTACAATTTTATGATTTGTGTCAGAGTACCAGGTTAGCATCAGATTTAAAAAAAAGTTGAAAGCTTCGAAATTCTCACGAGCCTGAGATGAACAAGACTCGACGTTTTTGACTTTAACTTACAACGTAAAAAAAAAAAAAAAAAAAAAAAAAAAAAAAAAAAAAAAAAAAAAAAAAAAAATTTTTTTTTTTTTTTTTTTTTTTTTTTTTTTTTTTTTTTTTTTTTAAGAATTGTCGTCTTGTATGTAGCTCGTCTTGTGCCCTTGAGCAGTTTTCTAAATGCTGTCGAGTCTCAATCGCTCATCGGGATGCTTTGAAACTCTCACCCCTTGGATTCTAGGATTCTATTGTCCTACGCAAGTTTCTAATGATGATGTGATCATAATACACAATTGCAGATTCCACTTTTCGTTTTTTGTTTGTCAAACCTTCCAGCGTTGCGCTTCTTTTATTTTCCTCTTGCAAGATACCGTTTTCAAATGTCAAGGGCTCATCCTCTTGATCCAATATACTATTGTGACGTACAGATCCCAATTGTAAATCAGATTTGCGATATTCACTAAATTCCTCCTCAAACTTTACAATTAAATCTGCCTCCGGAGTCGTATTATTTTTGGTATTTTTCAGAAATTGACGCACCGCTGATCGAAGATCCGTCATGGTTGTAATGTGATCATCACTCATTTGTACATCCATATGCGTTTTAAACTGATTGTAAACATCGGTGTTGAGCAAATACATTTGAGTATATTCCACTACACTGGGAGGCTCGTCTCGATAATGCAGCAACCCGTCCTTAATACTCATGTGTTTTTTCAAATGATACAAGAGTATTAAAAAACAACCTACAAATGATCTTTCAACAGCATATTCATCTTTTCCATATCGATTCAGCTGCACTTGTTCCGAAGTTGTTTTCGGTGGTTTGTTGACAAATCGCGACAAAAAGGGAATTGCTGTGACGCGATCTTGAAATGCTTCAGTGGCTTGACAATCTGGTACGTTGTTGGTCGACGTAAACAGCTTGGCCGTGGGTATGCCTCCTTGACTGGCTTCATACATGTTTCGAAAGGTTACGCAAGAGTTTCCCGTAATTTGTTTGACGCGATTCTCGTTCAATTTACCTTCCAGTTCTTCGGATGTCACGATGCGACAGTTGAAAATGGTCGACGCCAAGTCGGGAGTCGCGTTACCCGCGGCATTGCTGGGTTTCAAATTGTCCGATTGGATACAATGGTAATAGCCTCCAAACACGCGGCCCAGAATCTCAAAGAGTTTGCTCTTTCCGTTGGATGTCTTGCCTTTGCACACGAAAAATTTTCTCTCATAATTGGTGGCGATGAAAATGCTTGCCAACACATCGCACAAGTACATGAGCAAATCGTGTTCAAATGCAGTGTACTTACACAAATGAACGTAAAAATGCATCATGGATTTGGCATAGGGATCGTAAGCAATGTGCGACATTTCTTCCTGAATCATTTCATGTAACGTGTCAAACAAATCGTCCGTCCGATCCGTAAACAACGCTTTTAAATATTTTAAAAAGAAAAATTTGTCAGTCATCAATTCGTACAATTTTTCCAAATCGGGAGAGTTGTGATACAATTTGATCATTTCTTGCCTGGAAACGTCAATGCCGAGACGCTTATCGGATAAAAACAACTCGGGTACCGTAGCTCCAATGTGTCCAGTCAAGATGTCTAGTAAACCGTCCTGTAAACGGATAAACCACTTATGACGATCCATTTGAATGTATTTCTGTTCCAAATTCGAATCACTTGTAATGGTAGACGTCACTGCCCTGAGGTTAAATTTCTGAATCGTTTCGTCGTCGGGTCCACCCAATTTGCGACATCTCTTGTACTCTTGCAACCACGAAACGATGGATTGCCACAAATTGCTCAGGTGCGATTCCTTTTCACTTTCGCTCGAAATTTCTTTCCACGATTCAATCAAATAATTCCAAATGTACGTCGATGGTTTTCGCAACGAATTGAGCATGCGCAGCACCTTGATGGGAAAGTGACTCTCTTGGATGCGTCGATACAGCTCCACCATTTGCTGTGGCGTCGTCACACTCAGAATGGCCCGCTGTGAATCTTTCACAATTTGCTTCAGCTTGTCCTTGTTGCGGACGTAGCGATCGCACAAATTGTTGCCGCAAAAATAGATGGTTTCTTCTGTGAAATCCTTCATGGTGACGTTGGTGTGTTCCACATCCACCAGTTCCATGCGATCCAAGAGCGGAAAAAAATCCTTGTCCAAAGTTCCTTTTAAATGTGCCACCATCACCACAGAGGAAGTGTTTAGGCATTTGCACAATGCATAAAACATGGGTAAAAAGTAAATGCCGTCGTTAAATTCCATGATGGTCTTGACGGGGTTGGCGTCTTTTACAAACTTGTCGTTATTTTCTCGCAACCCTTGATTCATTTTATGAAAAATGGGATTGACATTGGTAGAGTGGGGTGTCAAACGTGCTCCGCGCTCGTACCAACTCTTTAAGGCGGCGTTATTGGTTTCGAAATCGCTTAATAAAAATGTATTGAAATGCAAATAATGATGGCTTTTCAAGAAATGAGTGCCGTCAAACAATAGTTTTTTCCCTTTGAAAATGTATCCCATGGCAGAAGAACTCTTGTATGAAAATGAACAAATGGCTTGAAAATCACTCGATTCATTCGGAATACATCCAATCAGGGTCGGGTAGGACAATTTATACAAGGCAGGGAAGGGTGTTGCGACGGGCATCATAAAATTCAAAATGTGTTGTCGAATCTGCTGCTTTTCGACAAACAAAAATTTGCGAAAATACGACTCTAGATTGTATTTGACACGTTTAAATGATTTTTTAATTTTTTCCAGTTGAACATCCAACGTCCTACTGAAATCAATCATGTATTCATTTTTCTCGTCCACGTAATGTATTTGAAGCGCCATGTAGGGTTTTGTGTCGGGTTTGGCGGATCCCGCAAGTGTCATATTTTGCAAAATATCGAGTGTATATGTACCCCTGTTTGCAATGGAATATCGCAAGATGGGTTTCAAAGATTCACATAGCAGTATATAATCGTCGTGCGATATGAGAAATTCTGGTAAATGAACGTGAACACCATGTCCGTCGGATCGAGTCGCTATAATATAAGTAAAATGATTAACATGTGTCAAAAATGTCATTTTGAGGGTGGAATGTATCTGAGGTAGAATGATATCGAACAAGGATTCAGTCGTTTGGCCATCATCCAAATCCAAAACCACAGAATGACATTCGGCCGATGCCAAATCCAACGTGCAAGGTATAAATGCATTTTGTAAGCACCAATGATGAGCAAAATGGAGATATTCTTGCACTTTTACATAAGAAATACCGCCCGTAATATTATAGAGGAGGTATATATCGGAGACGGGAGCTTCTTCCACAGTATTGATTCGATGCAGATATACAGACATTGCTCTCGGCAGACGTCTTTATTACACCATCGCAACGCATCAAAGAGATTTTTTTTCAGCAAATCGAGATATAATCCATTGAAAAAAAAAAAAAAAAAAAAAAAAAAAAAAAAATTTTTTTTTTTTTTTTTTTTTTTTTTTTTTTTTTTTTTTTTTTTTTTTTTTTTTTTTTTTTTACATTGTTGAATATCCATGTTGATTCTGGCTTGTTGATTCTACTACTTCATGTTGTTCAAGTGCTGACACAATTTTAAGAGCACTGGCAAACGCCACAGCGGACGATTCCTTAAACAGTTTACCTTTTTCATTTATCAATTGATAAACGGATTCCTCTTTCTTAAGCAATGGAGCTACATTCTCAACTTCATGTATGACTTTTAAAATAAAAAAATGCAGCCGCTCATTCACAATATCCAGGCGTTGAACATGAGCGTCGATTTGAATTTGTTTAGTTAACCTCGTACATTTAATTTGATTCAGCAAACGTTTAGATATTTCGTTGTAACATATGGGACAAGTCTGATGCTTATTCATCCATAGATTGAGACATGGCACGTGGAACACGTGGTTGCAGGGCGTTTTATAAATGGTCGTAAGCTTAATAAAAGAAACGAAACAAATTGAACATCTGTCTTGATCCCTCTCCATCTCTGAATGTCAGTCATGCAGAAAATGAAATGCATGTCTCTGCACACAAAGATATATTGAAAAAAAAAAAAAAAAAAAAAAAAAAAAAAAAAAAAAAATAAATTTTTTTTTTTTTTTTTTTTTTTTTTTTTTTTCCACTTATTCCAATTCTACATTTGAGTGTTGTCTAAGTGCTAATGCAATTTCAAGAGCACTGGTAAACGCCACAGCGGATGACTCCATGAACAGTTTACGTTGTTCATTTATCAATTGATAGACGGATTCCTCTTCTTTAAGCAATAATGTTACATTCTCAATTTCACATATGATTTGTAAAATAATTACATGTAGTCGCTGTTGACAAAAATCAAGGTATTTAGTATGAGTGTCAATTTTAATTTGTTTTGGTGTTTGCTTCAACGAACCTTTTGATATTTCAAAGCGGCACATAGGACAGGTTTCATGTTTGTTAATCCATTGATCGAGACATTGCATGTGGAACACGTGGTTGCAGGGCGTTTTATAAATTTTAAGCTGCTTGAAAGAATTAAGACAAATTGAACATCTATCTTGATCACTTTCCATTTCCATCTTTGCGAGTTCCAGGAAATTCTTAAGTTGCGAGTGGACTGCTTCAAGAAAATCTGACGAGTCTGAGATCATCAAGACTCAACGTTTGATTTTTGTAGCCTACAAAAAAAAAAAAAAAAAAAAAAAAAAAAAAAAAAAAATTTTTTTTTTTTTTTTTTTTTTTTTTTTTTTTTTTTTTTGACACAAGTTCTGACGCAATTTTAAGAGCACTGGTAAACGCCACAGCTCAACTTCACGTATGACTTTTAAAATAAAAATATGCAGCCACTCATTCACAATATCCAGGCGTTTAACATGAGCGTCGATTTGAATTTGTTTAGTTGACGTCGTACATTTAATTTGTTCCACCAAATGTTTAGATATTTCGTTGTAACATATGGGACAAGTCTGATGCTTATTCATCCATAGATTGAGACATGGCACGTGGAACACGTGGTTGCAGGGAGTTTTATAAATTGTCGTAAGTTTAATAAAAGAAACGAAACAAATTGGTCATATCCTATTCATCTGACGATTCCGAGTGCTCTTCATCTGACGATTCCGAGTGCTCTTCATCCGACGATTCCGAGTATTCTTCATCTGATGATTCCGGGTGATAATCTCGATTATCATGATATTTATCACAGGCAACGTCAAGAAGTAATTCTGGTGTTACGTTCTGTATAAATGAATCTATACAAGTGATTGAAGTCGGATAAAAAACAAGGTCTTCATCTTCATCTAAGCACACTACAATCTTTCGTGTCTTTCGATATCTTCGAACTTTTAGATAAAATTCAACTACGTTCACGTCACCGAAATATATTTCTCTAACCTTTGGTAAATGCACCTTATCGATATCAATATATCTATAATCTCCTTGTATGCTTTTCAAAATAGCTTTAAAATGTCTGTTTACAGACAAATCACTGATTTTAAAGACCAAACCATCAAATCCTTTAGTCATTAAAATTCGAAAATTCAGACGTTGGTTTCCCTTACGTCTCTGACAAACAACATAACTCTTGTAAAATTTGAACTGCTTTTTTATAACGTAGCTCATGTTTGGATTAATAAAATCTATTCCTCGGAACTTTTTTAAAATTTTGTTTTCCAAAATGGCAACCATTAAAAAGTTGATGGGTCTCAGTTGAGGTTTCGTTTTTCTTTGAACAAATTTATATTTCAAATCATATTCAAACCACTTTGGTAGTTTTAAGTCATTTAAGTGATCATAATTTTCAATAGAATCCGAAACTACGGCCATAGACATTTGGAAAAGGCTTGGACAAGTGTTAATATCATTGGAATCGCAATTTCGTAGCTCAGTCGGTTCAATCATTTTCGCCAAATATCTTGCATTGTGTTGAGTGTATCCTTTTGTATAATCTATTATATATTCTACAGATGAAATCAGAGGATCCGTAGCCTTGGGATATTTTCGAAAGTTGATGGAATCTAAACATTTTATTTTGATGGAATCGCGATTACCAAAGATTTTTTGAAAGAGTTTGAGTTGATTTATTCCATCTACAAAAATAATGGCGTTGTTTGGAATAAGTTCTAAACTGGATTGTCTGTCTGTTTCATTATCAAGTACTTTCAAATAGATCATTTCTTTCGTCAAAATGTTGAATAATGCATATTTCAATCGCTTCTTAAATGTATTGTACGCTATATATCCAGAAAAAATCATGACTATAGGTAAATAGTTTGCGCTCAGTCCTATGCAGCTGATGATGATGTGATGAATCCAGATATCACCAACAATATATATTAAAAAAAAAAAAAAAAAAAAAAAAAAAAAAAAAAAAAAAAAAAAAAAAAAAAAAAAATTTTTTTTTTTTTTTTTTTTTTTTTTTTTTTTTTTTTTTTTTTACGGAGAAATGTGATTATGTTGTTTTTCCAAGTCAATGGCAAGAAGTAATTCTGGCGTTAGGTCCTGTATAAAGTAATCTATACAACGGAGTAAAGTTGGATATACGACAAGTGTACCATCTTTTCTTAAACACACTATAATCTTTCGTTTGTTGCGACATTTTCGAATGTTTAGATAAAATTCAACAATGTACACATCACCAAAATTTTCGTTCATTTTTTTCAAATGCACAGTATCTACATGAATATTTTCATATTGTCCTTGTATGCTTCTCAAAATAGATCCAAAGTGTCTGTTTTCAATCAAACAATCTCCATGGACGGCGTAAAAAATTCCTTCAGTCACTAAAATTCGAAATTTCAGTTGCTGGTTTCCAATACGTCTCTGAAAAACATACCTCTTGTAAAATTTCAGCGGCTTTTTCATGTCTTTCAAAGCTCTGCTCATATTCGGATTAATGAAATCTATTCCTTGAAACTTTTTCAAAATTTTGTTTTCCAAAATGGCGGCCATTAAAAAGTTGATGGGTCTCAGTTGAGGTTTCGCTTTTCTTTGAACGAATTTATATTTTAATTCGTATTCAAACCACTTTGGTAGTTTTAAGTCGTTTAAGTAATCATAATTATCAATGGAATCAGAAACTGCTGCCATAGACAGTTGGAAAAGACTTGGACAAGTGTTAATGTCACTGGAATTGCAATTTCGTAGCTCAGTCGGTTCAATCATTCTCGCCAAATATCTTGCATTGCGTTGAAAGTATTCTTTCGAATAATATATTTTATCCCTAAATAAAAATGGAATCAGTGGATCCTTAGCATTGGGATATTCTTGAACGTTGATGGAATCTAAACATTTTATTTTGATGGAATTGCGTGAACCAAAGAGTTTCTGAAAGCATGTGAGTTGATTTATTCCACCCACAAAAATAATAGCATTGTTTGGAATGCATTCTAAATTGGATTGTCTTCTTGTGTCATTAGGTACTTTCAAATAGATCATTTCTTTCGTCAAAATGTTGAATAATGCACATTTAAATCGCTCCTCAAATGTACAGCATGCTATATATCCAGTAAAAATCATAACTACAGGTAAATGTTTTGCGCTCAGTCCTGTTTAGCCGATGACTCTTTGCCTAGATCTCACTGGATTTTTAAATTAAGTAAAGTTGGAAAAAAAAAAAAAAAAAAAAAAAAAAAAAAAAAAAAATTTTTTTTTTTTTTTTTTTTTTTTTTTTTTTTTTTTTTTTTTTTTTTTTTTTTTTAAATTCTATTTAACGCTTTGCACTGGGTGTAGATTTAAAATCTTGTACGTGCTGCAATTGTTTAATGCCGACGCGATCTCTGCAATACCGTCCAAGAGTTCATTTTCTCTTTGAGTGTGTTGTAGCACTTCTTCCAAGATATCACCTATGTATTCATTATCTTCAAACACCAGTTCGTGAAAGCTTTGGTTGGCTCGTTTTTTCGAAATAAATCCAAACAAGTCAAACTTTTCAACTTTTTTACGCCTGCCATTTTGCACAACTTTTGGAGTTAGATACCTGCGTTTTATAGCATCATATATATTTTGTGAACAAGCTGATCCAAAATTTTCCGATTGTGACTCCTCTACGGAATACAATTCCCCTTGCATCTTTTGCGCATACCACATGTTGTGAAACATTTTATAATTTCCATTTAATACAGCTGGATATAATCTTTTAAACTCTGCTGCCGCCACCTCAATTTCTTGCGGTTGCATATTGGCATACTCGAGATTCTCGTTGAAAATCTTTTGAAAGATAATGTTTTTGGTTATAAGATTCTTAGAAATTTGATCTATATCCAGGGTTTCCATCGTCTTGTTTAAATCATGGAATTTTACGCTAGCGTCATCAGAAACCTCGCAACAAAACCTATACGTAGTATTGGATTCAATTCAAATACAGTATGCGTGGAATATGAGGATGGCCAAGCATTTTCCGAAAGATTTGATTTGTCTTACAGAATGTTTTTAACCACCATGCAAAATGTTCGTTATCGACGAAAAGAGGCTAGTCCTGATTGCATTTCCATACCTTTAGGATATTTTCAGCTGTTTGGATGGAAAGAGGGTGATGTTGTTCAGTTTTACAGAGATGATTTAAATTTAGCTATCGTATTTTCATAGACGCTACAATATCATCCATTTTCTCGCATGTATACCGATATTTCAAATATTTAAACATGGTGATTGACACGAGTGCTAGAAAAATAATCAATGTGAGCACGATGAAATGCAACCGAAATGTAGTTTCATGAGTCTGCAATGTCAAAACACCAATAGAATACAGTAAACCGCTCGCAAGGGATAAAATTCCAAAAGGTTCCAAAATGGATACGCTCAACATTGTATTCGCTCCTTTGCTGCAAGCAAATTCAAATACACTTGATTCCAAAGCGTTTCGTGGAAAGTCAAAGAGTTTAGTATATTTCTATGAAAAGATTCATCCGCTGACAGCATATGGGCTAAACTGGAAATTGTATCATCCCGGCGACTCAATGAATGATTGACGAGAAAAAATTTGAGTCTTTCCCACAAGTGATTCCAAGTGGGAAAGAGGGTTTTCCTTTGATTGAGGAACGATTGAAATGAATCGGGATCCAAAGTGTTTTGTAGATATGTTTCCAGCCCAGCAAAAGTCGTTTGCAAAATTTCTTCAGACGTGTGTGAAGGATCCATGTATAACCTTTATTTTAATCCAATGTTTTAGCATCGATACTCAAAGCGGGGCTTAAATACACAACTATAAAAAAAAAAAAAAAAAAAAAAAAAAAAAAAAAAAAAAAAAAAAAAAAAATTTTTTTTTTTTTTTTTTTTTTTTTTTTTTTTTTTTTTTTTTTTTTTTTTTTTTTTAAGCAATTATGTTCATGCTTTTATTTTTATACAAAAGCCACAATTCTTACAAACGCGATATAAACTCGGTGGTTCATCTATAGCGCGATCTTGGCGTAAGACATTGTTGAAATCTGGTTGTTTGCAACAATCACGCCGCTGTTTTCTTTTCAACCACTTACTAGATGTTTCATCAGAGAATAACAATTCCATTTTAAATGGTGGATGGGATGACTTGCTTCAATAGATTGTTTCTCTAGTATAGTGTTGAGACCTTCAACAAATTCTAAAGTTGCTAATTCCAAGAAATTCTAAAGTGGTGAGTTCCAAGAAATTCTAAATTTGAGGGCTTCAAGAAATTCTGACGAGTCTGAAATCATCAAGACTCAACGCCTGGCTTTAAACTACAAAAAAAAAAAAAAAAAAAAAAAAAAAAAAAAAAAAAAAAAAAAAAAAAAAATGTTTTTTTTTTTTTTTTTTTTTTTTTTTTTTTTTTTTTTTTTTTTTTTTTTTTTTTTTGTCTAATCAATATTGTCAAAGGTTGAGACCTTCAGCAAATTCTAAATTTGCAAGTTCCAAGAAATTCTAAAGTGGTGAGTTCCAAGAAATTCTAAAGTTGAGGGCTTCAAGAAATTCTGACGAGTCTGAGATCATCAAGACTCGTACTATGCCGGAATCATTTCTTTCACCTTTTGCATTCCTTGCGCAAATACATTTTCCACCCACCTTCCCACCGATTTCAAGTGCTCGTCATTGTGTGACGTCATGTACATCATGTAAGCAGTCAAACCGATTGTCAGCAAAATCAATAGTAAAAATATCCATCTCCCCGTTAGAACAGCGACCGAAAGCAATATGCAATTTACGTAAACTGTCGTATAAAACAATGCACCATGTATAATGGATCGGTCACCCATCCTTGTTTCTCATTCCATTTCAAAGTCAATCGCTTTGTAATTCAACTTGTATGTTGGAAAACCCAAAGATCTCGTTGTAAAGTCTCCTCTCTTCATTAAAAATCCACCCCCAAATCTGGACACTCGACCTTGCAAGTCTTCCGTCAACACCACGTCAGGTGGATAAGTGGGTTGGTATTGATATTCTACAATGACTTTATTTCGAAACGTTTGCAAATTAAACCCATGCGGGTATTTTGTCTTATCGATTACGTACCCTTCTTCTGGAATGGGGACATCGACGTCGTCTATTCTAACAATGGGATGGTCATCTCCCCACACTATTCTTTTGACCTGGTTTTTTGCAAAATGGGTCATGGAGTAGCCTGGCATGGTAAAACTCATGACGGGTGCCATACAAGCAAATTTTTTACCTTGTATCCGTTCAATGCCCGTCGTGCTGGAGGAAGGACAAAACAAAAAGGGTTCGTTGTCATCGCACGTCATGTAAATGGTAGAGTCCCACACGAAATTTCCAGATTGGAGTCGATTCCCGGGCACGCATGGATCGTAGTACGTCTTCTCCACGGGCCTCTGGGACCAATACAAACGTTTTTCGAGCGATTCCTTTTTCATCAACCTTTCATTTTCCATCAGGCACTGCGAACCGTCTTCGAGCGATAGTTTAAACGAGGGTATGAGGGAAAGAAACGGATATTTTGCGCACTCTGGATGACTGCACACGTTAAACGTTTCCAAATATGTTTCAGACGCCTCGCAGGTTTTGGCCGGCACCTTGTAGTTCCACGGCCTAATCCAATTACTGACGCTCAGCGAGTCAAAGGAAAAGAAATCAACTCCCTCGAACGAAAAGACATTTTGTTTGCGTGGCTGACACAATTTGGTATCGAAATAATGGTTCGCAGGGCATTGCTCAACCGTTTTCGTGTGACAATCATAATAGGCGTCCGGTTGTCCCCCGATCGGTACTTTTTGAACAGTGTCGTCACACGCCGATTCTCGCTTAAAACGTTTGTTTATCCGCTGCCCTGGTTCTAAATGGACTCGCTTTCGCGTCTCCTTGCCCTCGTAACCCGTGACGCTATCCAGGAGGGATGAGTATTTCCAGTTGGGTACGTGTTTTAAAAAGTGATAGGCTGGCACCACGACCTCTGGATCGGTAGTGTGAACGTTTTGACCCAAGGAAGGGACGGAGCATGTTTTGCCATCAAACACGAGCGGTAAATGAGTCAAGTCATC
Organism: Parasteatoda tepidariorum; assembly: GCF_982258835.1. Taxonomy (NCBI): domain Eukaryota; kingdom Metazoa; phylum Arthropoda; class Arachnida; order Araneae; family Theridiidae; genus Parasteatoda; species Parasteatoda tepidariorum. Next base: position 128,861 of record NW_028257437.1, read on the forward strand.
CCCTTTCGATAAATAGGGATCCCAATGGGGAGAACACACTTGAACGCGTTCAATTTTTCCACCCTTGCACACTCTGTATCCGGGTGAAAAGGTGAAAGGTCCATTTTGCTGATCGGGGAGGGGGATGAGCGTTCCCTCCGGTACATTGACACAGGCGTCCGATTCACAGACGGGTGTGTCGAAATATCGAAACCCCTCCGAACACGTGTCGTACGTTATTTGATTGTTTCGACACACGAGTAGTGTTTTTGAATTTAAAATTTTGGGTTCCTTGTGAAACTGGCAATACACTGACGCATCAGACCTGTCGACACATTTGTCGTGCATGAAAATGTCATCGGAAGGGCACTTTTTGGCCACTTTCGCCCCCTTTTCACATTCATAATACACATTCAAATCGTAAGGATAGACAAAACGTTTTCCATCCTTTTCACCCGAGCAGGATTGGATGGGTTCACAGTGTTGGTGGGCAAACAAGTGACCGGGAGGACACATGCGCAGTGTATCAATTTGGGATCCTTGGCACGTAAAGTAAAAAACGCGTTTGTCTCGTAACGTGGTAGTGGCATTAGGTTCAAACTGCGCGTTATTTTCGAGAGTTTTATCCCTTTTCAAGTATTCATATAAGGGTTTTCCAGTAGCCAACACGTGAACGCCGTTGGGTTGACCGTGGCAAACATCTCCCAAAGTAATGGTTTCGTCTCGAAGTTTGAATTCATCGGGCAAGTCTACTTTCCAATCGACGGTAGAGTGGGTCGAGTATTGAAATGTCGATCCATTCAACTCGAGTTGTTGGGTAAATGTGGGTTTGGAAGGGACGTAAGGAGTGGAGGGTTTAGAAACAAACAAGGTGTTAGATGGCATCATGTAATAAAAATACAGTAAAAAAATAACTAGCGCTGATGCTGTCACCCACATCGTAAACTTGTTTTGTTGTATCATGTGGGGAAAGGCAATGAACAGGATCCGGCCACCAGTTCTCGCTTCCCTGTGTTTCCAAGTCTAAAAGGTCGAATATCGTGTAAGAGACAAAGAGGGGGTTCGGGATATTTTACGCGAGGGTTTGGCTTCCTCGTTCTAATTTTATCCATTTCCAAAATCATTTCAAACCAATAGTGTCCGGATAAGAGTGCGTGAACAAAGCGTGTGGAATGTGACGTGGGTGGGAGACGAGAGGCTAGGACACGAGCAAACGAGCTTTCACGTATCTCAACAGAGGGTGTTTTCTTTTCTGTCGAAACTGTGGAAGCGAGTGTGGTCATCCAATCATAAAAATCAGACGCTTCAAACATGTCATTTTCAGTCGAATCATCGGGCGGGCATTCAGTCGTTAAGTCAGCCAACAATTCTTTGGTAAGGTCATCCATAGATTTCAGAGTGTTTGAGAGCTGCAAGAAATTCTAAAGTTGAGGTCTTCAACAAATTCTAAAGTAGCGAGTTCCAAGATTCAAGAGATTCTAAAGTCGAGGGCTTCAAGAAATTCTGACGAGGGTGAGATCATCAAGTCTCAACGCTTGCTCTTAACCTACAACGTAAAAAAAAAAAAAAAAAAAAAAAAAAAAAAAAAAAAAACAATTTTTTTTTTTTTTTTTTTTTTTTTTTTTTTTTTTTTTTTTTTTTTTAGCAATGTCATTGAAGTTCGAAAAATAAACGGCTATTTACACCACCACGAATGAGAATGAGGCATTCGAGATACACCAGCACTTTCATAGTCACTCTCACAATCACTTGAATCGGATATATCTCGATAGTCTTTAATTATATCATCAAGTATTTCAATACTCTCCTTTATATTACTTTTTTCCAATTCATTCAATAAAATCGCATCTCCAACGGGAAATTGAGCATAATCTTCTACAAGAAACTGCATGGCTGATCTTCGTTGAAGTACGTAGCAGTCCAACCTCGTTCGGTACAAGTTGAAAATTGTTTCAATGTAGGTCTTGATTGGCTGGAGGCAATAGACCATCCATTCTGCAATTTCTTTTTTCTCCTTAACTGTGAAATTTTTGCACTTTATACCAATTTCAAAAATTATGTCAAGAACCAATTCTACTTTAGCTTCGCTTGAAGGGAACTTTGTAATGTTATTATATTCTTTAATCAGGTGATTTAAGGGATCCAATAAATGTGAAAAAATTTTAAAATGTGAGACTTTGCAATTTTCAGATTTCAAGTATTTATATAATTCTCTCCATTGTTCTAATGTACGGAAATTTGCAGAGTTGAAAATACTTTGTTGGGTTTTAAAGTTATTTTCTAGATCAGGTATGCCTTTTAAAAGATTATTCAAATCACTAAAGAGCTTGTTATAATAAGCGTCTTTATGAACACTTTCCAAACTTTTCACCAAGTCCTTTTGGGTTACCATATTGGATGCGTTTCTTGATTGATTGAAAAAACAGGAACCTAACAACCTAGCTTAAATTTTTTCATCGTAATTAATGTTTGAGCTTGAACCAATGTTGTCTAAGGTTGGGACCTTCAAGAAATTCTAAAGTTGCGAGTTGAGGGCTTCAAGAAATTCTGACGAGTCTGAGATCATAAGACGTCTAGCTTTAAACTACAACGTTAAAAAAAAAAAAAAAAAAAAAAAAAAAAAAAAAAAAAAAAAAAAAAAAAAAAAAATTTTTTTTTTTTTTTTTTTTTTTTTTTTTTTTTTTTTTTTTTTTTTTTTTTTTCTAGTTATTCTTTTTCTCGTTCGCTGTCATCTCTCGCCGGTTCAACTTCATCACATGGAGTGGATGATTTTGAAATTCCTTCGAGTAGAGCCAATGCTACTTCGATAGCTTCAAGAGTTTTGTTCAACTCAGTGTATGACTCTTTATATTTTTTCAGATGATTCTGCAAAATATTAAAACGAACATCAGTCCGATCTAACATATTTATAATCTGTGTAATATCATCCATAATGCTTACTGCATCATTACTGAGGTGTCTTCGGTCACGATACATACTTTCACGGTACACATTAATCTGACATTCTAAGTGGTCTTCAATCAATTCACTCATCTTGTTTAATCAAAACTAACAAGAGCTCAAGACAAGTCATTTCAAGGCATGACTAGATACAGATTTAAAAAAAAAAAAAAAAAAAAAAAAAAAAAAAAAAAAAAAAAAAAAAAAAAAAAAAAAAAAAAAAAAAATTTTTTTTTTTTTTTTTTTTTTTTTTTTTTTTTTTTTTTTTTTTTTTTTTTTTTTTTTTTTTTTTTCAATAATTTGTGTATAGAGAAAAACTTATTTTTCTTTGTCAATTGGCAATTGGTTATTTATAATTGGGTGATTAAATACATGCATTTCCGTGTTGACCATGGAATTGTGAAACTCCATGGTTAATGAGTGAACGACATCAATTTCTCTTTTCAAAACGATATATTGTATTTCATCTTTGTTAAATTTTTCAAGCAAGTTTGACAAAAAATATTTGAGATATCTCATGCTTGTCTCGGCCCTATCTCTGGCCCGACATGCTTTTTCCTTTTCGATATTAATGAGGCATTGCCTATGTGAATTCATCTTTATTTATCTTTTTTGCTCGATTCTGAATTTGCGTGTTTAACAGTGGCCTTTGTCGAATCCATTGGATATTTTTTTTCTTCTTGGGAGCAGTGGATTCACCGCTCTCACATTTTCGTTTTTCCTTGGGAGTGGCAGATGCTTCCAGTGCTCGTTTTTTCTTGGGTGTAGCAGAACGTTTGGATTCACATTTGCTTTTCTTTGAAAGTGTGGCAGATTGCTTCTTCTCCAGAATTTTATTTTTGATGGGTAATGTGTTTTTAGATGGGTGGCTGGTAGTGGGTCCATCATCCCACTCGTCTGGCAGCAATTTTCGTCTGACACACGTTTTTTTATCAGCCACATGATTGTTGAGTCGGAATGTGTATTTTATTCCCTTTTCCACCAGCATGACGATATTTTGCTTTCGAGCGTGCCAATGTAACAACTCGGCATGCATCAATTGTTTCCATTTCAAAGTATTCATGACCATGTCACATTCTTCTATAGGCGTCTTTGATCTTTTCCAAAAGGCCATGTTTAACAAAATGCAAAATGTCTTTTTGGAGTTGATAAACATTTGCGCATAATCCACCCATTTACATTCTCGCGCGTCCATGATAAACGATCGGCAATGTTTTTCGCTCACATCTGCTCGAGAATACGTGTATTCAATGTAATCGTTTGCCTTTTCTGGGTACCTTTCCAACATGCGGTAAGCGGCGCAATTTTGGGATTTGTACTCGCTCACGTGTTTTGTTTTCTTGATGATGGAGTATTTCGTCGGATCTCTGCATTTGTAACAAGCCTTTTGAATCAATTCGACCCACAGTAACCATCCACAGCTCTCCAAGGAAAGACCCTCCTCCAGCCAAGCGTTGGATACGGCATTTTCTGGCACATCTTGTATGGCCATAGGAGTTGAACGGGTCGAGTAGATGAAATTCCACACATTTTCCAACACCAAGGCTGTCATGAATTCAACGAGTTCATTCACCCGTTTCTGAAAACATTTAGCCACCACTTGTCCCTGCAGCGATTCGTAAATGTAGCGCTTTCTGGATAAGACGAGCAAGCGTTTAATGCGTTTCTCATATTTGAGCTCCACGTGAGGCAAGTTTAAAAAAGCATTGATGCTTTCGCAATGGTCGTGTGGCCATTTTTCCACCATCAAGCTATCGGTGTCGGCATAACACACGCGATATCCCAAACGCTTGCAGTAGTGATACGACCCCAGCAATTGATAGCGTGCGAGTGTGACGATAATCATGGCAATGGGCAAGTACGACAGACACGACTGTTTGTTGCCCATGATGCCGTAGAGGGAATTTATCAAAATTTTGATGCACAGTTGGACATTGTGATGATAAATATCCTTGGTCTCCTTGTATTGGCGCTGGTGTGATTTGCGTAAATTGATAAAATGCTTCACGATACAAGGCAGGAAACCCTTGGTGTGGGGGTTGATGACCATGACGAACGATTCCGACTCGTAAGATGGATATCGAAAATGCTCAACGTTTACATTTTTTTCAAAATCCTCGTCTCCATGAATCTTGTACGGAATGGCCAACATGGTTTGGGTGTGGGGGGAGGCCAACCATTCTTCTCTCGTCAAAATGGTGCAGGTGCTGTAACAGAGATTGCAATTGAGAAGGGCGCTCGGGTACATGCTCACAAAATCCATTTCGGCCACGTCCTCGTAAGCCGTTTGAGGAATGCAATAATTTAACGCTCCCTGATAGGTTTTGGCGTTGGTTACCATCAACGCATTGTATTTTTTGGGATCGATGGGACTCTTCATAAACTTGCTGTTGAAAAAATAGCCCAATCGTGAGCCATACGTTTTGAACAGTTCCAACAAAAAGCTTGAATTACCCATGTACAACGCACGCCCGGCATCCCAAGCCGTGAAATTGGCTCGTTCCACTAGAAACGACAAGACCATTTCTTTGGTAAAGAGCTTGTACACTAGAAAGGAATCCTTTAAACAATAACGCACATAGTCTTTGAACGTTCCAAATTGATGCTGGGGCAAACGACGCGGTTGTAAAATTTTGAAACACTCCTCCGCCTGATTGGAGAGAACGAGGGAAGGAGTCACATTGGGATGGGTATACCAAGACCAAAGACCCGTTGAATGGATGGGTACTTTGGTTTCACCGAGCTTTGCTCGCGCCACATCATCCAATTTCAATCCTGGTAAATCGTATTTTGAAAAGACGAGAAAATACTGATACAAATCCAACACCAACTTGTTTTGAAACGTGGCTACGGTGGTCGTGCCCACGAGTTGGGAAGTGTACAGTTTCAAGATTTTGTACATTTTTAGCCACAGCAAGCGTGCAAACACACACGGAATGTCAAATCCAGTAATGTTGTAACCCGTTAAAACGTGACAGTCTTGAATAAACACGTGAAAATCGTTCAGCATGTGTCGTTCGGAGGTGTAGGCGATTGTGTCTACCATGGAAAGGTCCTCCATCTCACAAGGCAAACGATACAATAGCCATTTGCGCACACCGTCCCGCTTATTCCATTTGTACAAGCTAATCATAACAATTTCATCCGATGGGTCCATTCCGTTTGGAATATGATCGGTCCCGTCCATCGGCACCGTTTCCAAATCAAACGCTCCAATGGTCCAATCGGGAGACTGTGTTTGTTCCGGATGCATCTGAAACGATTCCAATAACCACTCAGACTGATGAGACACGGTGTACCATTTGTAAAAAAATCCGGTAGAATTGTATTTGAAGCAAAGATCAATGTACAGCCGAACCAACCAATCATCTTTTTCGTAATAACTCAATTTGTACTTGGACAAGAGCCTTCCCACATCAGCCACCGAAACATTTTTGACAAACACCTTGTAAAAGGGTTTGGTGGGAGAATCCAGTTTTCCAGAATGCAATCGCGATTCAAAATAGGGTAAAATCTTGCGAGTAGATCCCAAACTAACATGTCGGACGGGACAATTTGGAAAATTTTCTCGAATGGATTCCACCACCTTGTCAATGTGGTTTGTACAAACACCTATCCATTCCTCATATTTTCGAGCGACTTGGTTAATTTGTCCAGACTCATCCAAAAACGTGGTTTTGACTTGAATAATGTGAGGTTCATAGCTTTTCTTGTTAAAGACGGGAATCACCTTCTCCCAGCGGATCGAGTACAGCATTCTTTGACGTGAGTAAGTCTCAAGCCTCTAGCATTTAAAGGACGATTAAAAAAAAAAAAAAAAAAAAAAAAAAAAAAAAAAAAAAAAAAAAAAAAAATATTTTTTTTTTTTTTTTTTTTTTTTTTTTTTTTTTTTTTTTTTTTTTTTTTTACAATGTTGATGTTTGAGTTTGATACAGTATTATCTGAGGTTGAGGTCTTCAAGATATCCTAAAGTTGCGAGTTCCTTTTTTTTTTTTTTTTTTTTTTTTTTTTTTTTTTTTTTTATAGTTTTTTTAATCTTTTTCGGCAAATTGGACAAGAGTTTTTTATCAACATCCAATTTTGTAAGCAAGTCTTATGAAAGATTTGTTTGCATCCAGTTTCATTTACAACCTCGTATGGTTTAATGGTATCTAAGCAAATTGAACAATCCGCTTTCAAATTTTCGACCAACACGTTTTTAATCTCATGTAAAGAATTACATTTCCAGATAATCGAAACCAAACCTTTAGAAATTTTTCTCAAGTTTTCAAAAAAAATATTCCAGTAGCTTTGTGTGTAACTCCGATACTCACATCTTTTCTTGTTACTTTTCGTTAATTTATACATTATTACAGCATTTATTCCTGGAAAGATTCTCTCCACAGGTAATGTCATCGGATATGATGTAAATTGCTTCGCGGTAAGGAGTCTGTCAAGCAGGGGTAAGAAAACGAAGTCCAAGTCGGTTTCGACGCCATAAGGAGAACGTTCGTAATATAATTCAACCGAGTCATTTTCGTCGGGGTAAGACCATCTGTTATGGAAATCGTCTGCATTAATCGAAATCATTCTTTATCAAGTTGTGAGAGGTTTGAAAATTTCTGATACCTTTCTTTAAAAAAAAAAAAAAAAAAAAAAAAAAAAAAAAAAAAAAAAAAAAAAAATTTTTTTTTTTTTTTTTTTTTTTTTTTTTTTTTTTTTTTTTTTTTTTTTTTTTTTTTTTCAACTGTTTGTTTTCAAATTTTTGACCAACATGTCCTTCATCTCGAGTGAAGAATTGTATTCCCACATATTCGAATCCCAATTTTTAGAAATTGTTTCAAAATTTTCTGAAAAATCATGCCAGTAGCGTTGGGTGTATGCTTCTAGTAAGTACGACCGAACAAATGAAGGCATCCAATTTAAAATCCTCCTGTTTACCAAGTCCTTATCAATCATTCTTTGTACTTCGATGGAATCTAGACTTAAGTCCCGTATCATTTCAAAAGCACTAATTTTTTGTCCATGAAAGCGTTCATTCCGGAGATGAATCAATCTATTATTTGAAGAATTGGCCGGTTTGCAGTGCGGACATGTCTTATACATAACATTCCACAAATCATAACACCTTTGGTGAACCGTATGTCGACAACACTTCCAAGTGCTCACGTTATAATCCAGCAGACATATTCGGTCACTGCAAATGAAGCATTCTCCAGGTAGAATGGTGTATAGCATATTAACAGAATTATGCTTTATGTATTATTGAGTTGTATCGAGCTTGTGACAAGCTATACACTAAAAAATTTTGCAAGTTGCGATTCTGATGAGGTGAGAACATTGAGACTCGACGCTCGCTTTAAAGGGACAACGAAAAAAAAAAAAAAAAAAAAAAAAAAAAAAAAAAAAAAAAAAAAAAAAAAAAAAAAAAAAAAAAAAAAAAATTTTTTTTTTTTTTTTTTTTTTTTTTTTTTTTTTTTTTTTTTTTTTTTTTTTTTACACTGAGCATTGAGTCTTGTTGTAGTTTAACCAATCCATATGAGCAGCATATTGGTGATTCATGTTGCAGTTGGTTACATAATCAATTGTGAGCCAGTTGGCATGTCGATTGACCAACAACGCATAAAATATCAGCAGATACAAGCACGTGGCATCAAAGTGATCCGTTTCCTTTGGATAAAATTCCTTGGCAATTTCTTCAATTTCGGGCAATGCATTCTTCTCTATTAATGAAAAATCATTGTATTTAATATACACTGCATGGGAGCACCGATCGCGATCATCAATAATATTGTATAGAAAACCATAGTCCACCAGTCCCGTTTGTATATTTTTTACGTGAGCAATGGCTTCTGGTTTAAACTCTCGTACCAACTCTCTCGGTACTGTGTAAAAGTCTTTTAAAACCTGGCTTTTGATTTTGAATTTGCTGATGCGATACTCGTTTCTCTCGGCAACGGAATCTACGAGGCGATCCAAACGCAAGTTTTGCGCTTTCAACATTTTTAAATCGTAATACTCGCTAGGCTGGGTACGCTTACAAGACATGTTCTTTAATTATCCTTGTCTATTGAATGACCATTGACACAAAATCTAGAGGAGAATTTCCAGATTTCACGGGTACGCGAAAACTCAACGCCTCTTCATCAAATGGACAAAAAACGGGTTTCTTTTTCCAACTAAAGTTTGTCATGCAATTGACGCGTCCGGTCAACACGTTTTGCTCCACCCGCGAGCGTTCCACCACACAACGAGATGTTTCATCTTTTTCGTGTAAATAAGGTCCACACTCGCATTTGTTACCGATAAACTTCATCATGGGTAAAGGATTTGGAATGTCTTGAATGCAATAATCGACTGAACACGTAAAAGGTAAAGTGTTTACCATCGCGTGCCCACGGGCGTCGGGAGAATCACATTTGCATCGGAAACGTAACGTTTTTCCATCAGACAAAGTTTCGTATGCATTTTCAATATTTTCTGCTGGTTTGTTTTTTAAATGGTCCCACAGCACATTTTTACTGTTGTCTCGAGCATCATCACTGTAACACGGATTTTGAAAAATGGATGTGTTTCTCGGAATACAGGTCCAGCCAGATGACGAGAATACGTGATGCGATGTTGTTTGATTGCAGTCACCCACTCCTTTGGGTAAGCAATACGTTCCCGGTACCAGTTTCTGATCCATTAAATATATGGATTCCCCCTCCATCACCTGAAAGGAGACGTAATCTCCATTTCCGCAGATTTGATGACAGTCACAGGCTTCGTCCGTGGGACATTTGAAACCGTATAAAGGACAGGCGAACGCGTTGACGGTGGATATCCACGGACCTTGCATTAAATGGGCCACAGGAGACTCGTTCAAAAATGGCTTGTAAAACAAATTGATGATGGCCACGATCAAAATCAAGAACAAGATGTATTTTCTCTTTACCATTCTTTGTCTATTGTTATTATTGTTCCATTTAGATCCGATTCCGGGTCGACCGCATCACAATCATTATGCCCTCGTGTATTCGTGGAACGAATTTAGGGTCGTACGCATATTCCCACAAAACTGGTACGTGTTGATCGACAAAAATGGTGTGTTTTCGTACGAGCCTACGGAATCATTGGAAACGTATATCCCGGCTATTCGTTTGGATAATCATCGAAAATATGACATTTTTCATTATCGTTATTTACTAGATTGGATGAAGGAAGCACCCGTTGTCATATCGTATCCATCAGAAAAGAAAAACTTGGTCGACATTTTAAATTACATTACGTCGACAGCTTAGCCATTTGGGCACACACCAACTTGAACGCGCCAAAGGAACTGGAACCATAAATTTTCAAATTTGAACATTTTTCTTGGAGCGTGGAAATGATTTTGTCTGTATAACTCATCTTTAGAAATCCAATTCGCTCAATTCCAGTCATTTCCAAATACATGATGAGCACATCCAAACCATCTCGACTGCATACCGTCCCATGTTTTTTACAAATCCGAAAAGGATACATTGGGAAGACACTGACGCCTTTCATGGAGCCTTCCATGGTATTGGGGAAGGGCACAATGAGCACACCGACTGCTTTGGAAACCAAACGATTCAATACTGGAATTTTGGGATCGAATGAAACAAAATCTTTTTCTTGAGAATACATTTCGAGTAGATTCAACCAACGATCAATGAATGCCGCCAACCTGTCAGAATCGATGTATCGCAATGTGCTATAATAGTGATCAGCGATTATCTCCTTGGCTCGCAGCAAGTCAAACATTTTTAGATAGAAATGTTTCGTTAGCTTGATCGTTCAGCTTAAATACAGCGCTGTAAAAAAAAAAAAAAAAAAAAAAAAAAAAAAAAAAAAAAAAAAAAAAAAAAAAAAAAAAAAAATTTTTTTTTTTTTTTTTTTTTTTTTTTTTTTTTTTTTTTTTTTTTTTTTTTTTTTTTTTTTTTACGGTGTTGTTTGAATTTCTATTGAATCAAACGCTTCACGATTATTTTTCTCACGATCCACTTGCAATTCATTCAGAACATTTTGCATGTCCAGACTTTTCAAACACAACAATTGTTTTAAATCTGATTTAATGTCTTGTTGTTTCATCAACTGTTTAAATGCCTTATTCATGGACACCACTTGACCATGATATATGAGGCGATCATCAGTCCAAGATTTTATTTGTTTATCAGCAGCATAGGATGATGTAAATGAATTAAAATAGGAGTGTCTCTTCAAATGCTTCACATTTTCTATCAAGAAATAATGTTGCTCATACACAACGCCATTCAATCCTCTAAATGTTAAATGTACCATTGGAAGATTTTCAATTTCAGATTTTGGAATATCAAAATGAAATCCAGTTTCTTCTTCAAACTCTCGATAGGCGGCTCTAAATAAACTGATAGCGTTTATCTTTTCGTGTCTTTTGACTGAATATGGAAGTTGACCATGAGGAAAATCATACATGTCCTCAAATATCTCGTCATTTTTATAGCGTTGATAATCTATAACATCATGTTGCTGCAAATTTACAAGAATTTTCTTTTCAAACCATTCATGTATGATTTTTTGATTACTCTCGTACGGTATCTTCTTTTTATGTAGGTAATGATAAAAATCCTGTACACAGTATGGAACCTTTCGACGCAAAAGAACAATTTTGTCGGTTGACGTCTGTACGACAAGTCCATAAGACGTGGTTAATTTGCTTTTCATATTGATACTTGAGAATATAGGAATGGCTGGTTTTGCTCTTGCTTTCAAACAAGTGTTAAACATTCACTCACAGCGATTTGTTTTAAACTTACTAAAAAAAAAAAAAAAAAAAAAAAAAAATTTTTTTTTTTTTTTTTTTTTTTTTTTTTTTTTTTTTTTTTATTACGTCGTCTTTTTCTGTTTAATTTTTTTGTGGTGGGTTTTTTCTCCAGCGTCTCCAGGTCGCTTGTTGCTGCATTCTCCTCCCTCGGCTGCTCCCTTTTTCTTTTTCCATTTCTCATGTAAATCCAAACGCCAGCTTGCGACATCTGCGACATTTTTTCCAATTTGCTCCAAGTAAAAATTTGAATATATACTTCCCTTCCCTTGGAATACACCCTCCAAAACCTCTTTCATATCTTTCGGAGTAGCAATGCCATCAAAATCTTGATACAATTGCCGAACCGCTCTTATATGCTTCCCTTTGATGTCATCAGGTCCAAATTTAAAGGCATCCACATATGATTTTAAATCATTTCCCAAGAATCCGTCGACGGCAAAAAATATCCACAACTGCCTCTTGTCCTCGACGAAGCGATTGAAGCAGGTTGCTATCCTTGACAAATCTGTTAACCTAACATAATCTCTTCCCAGCACTCGTTCAACGCAATGTTGGTCTTCAGCATTCTGAGTCTTTTTTCGTTGTTTCCAAAGATCTTGCAACATTTTATGCAATTCGGCATCCATCAAACATTGCCCCTGCTTGATGGATTCTTGTATCGCGGTCCATGACAATTTGAAATTTTCTTCTGTCAATCTTTTTAAAATGCGAATCACCAGAGTCTCATGTGTTAAATGTGGGTTGTTTTGACTTAGAGTCACTTCCTTATAAAGCAGCCATGTAGAAGTGGTATACTCCTGCTCATTGACAAAGCTTTCTGACTCGAGCGTTGCAACACTATTTCTAAGATTATTCATGGTCGCGGCTGGAGAAGTAGAACAATCTTTGGAAGGGTAGAACTTGATTTTGATGTTTGCAAAGACTCGAGGCTTGTCTTAAACGTTAAAAAAAAAAAAAAAAAAAAAAAAAAAAAAAAAAAAAAAAAAAATTTTTTTTTTTTTTTTTTTTTTTTTTTTTTTTTTTTTTTTTTATTAATATTGTCTAAAGTTGAACAAGATTTCTCAAGACTCAAACTTCAATTAAAATTGTATAATCAATAATCGCCCAAATTAAAAAAATTACCTGGAACGTAATTCAATTTTTTACATCTCGGAATTACATTTCACGTCCTCAACTGTCAAATACAACACATTTCAATGTTGTTGTTTTTTTTTTTTTTTTTTTTTTTTTTTTTTTTTTTTTTTTTTTTTTTCAAAATAAATCACACGACAGCATTTAAAAAACAAAACGCATTTATTGATTCAAGTTTACATTCAATTATTCTTTACATTTAACATTTAACAACCAGTTACATTACGCACGCTCAAGTTTAACGGCTCGATAAACTTGATTGCTGACCGATTGATATAGGATCCAGTCTTTCGGCCTGTTGTCAAATCCAGAGGCACGTCTGGATCGTCTTCCTGGCACGTCTCTGGCGTCGGATGTATCGCAGGCACTAGATTGTCCAGCGTGGGCATGTCTCGTGTCGTGGGCCATTCATACACCTCGCAAGTTTCTTGTAATTCCCTTATGACGCTGTTGTAGTCGTTTTTTTCGGGTTTTTTCTCTAAGTTGAGCATCATCTGCTCAAAGAGTGTATCCTCTATGTCTGGCTGGAAGAAATCTTCCAACAGAGTCACTTCCTCCGTTTGACTCGCCCCCAGGGAGGGAGGCGACTCGAAAAGGACTGGCTCAGATGGACCAGGCATCATGAATTCTGGCGCTGGTGGATCAGGCATCGTGAATTTTGGCTCAGATGGTCCAGGCATCAGGAATTCTGGCGCTGGTGGATCAGGCATCGTAGGCTCTGGCACTGGTGGATCAGGCATCGTGACTTTTGGCGCAGGTGGACCAGCCATCGTGAATTCTGGCGCAGGTGGACCAGGCATCGTGAATTCTGGCGCAGGTGGCCAACTGATGGGCTCCATTGGCTTGGGATGAAACACCGGAGGCGGTGGCGGCGGATTCATTCGAGTCTTTTCAGCTGGCGGACCCAATCGAGATCTCTTTGCCGGAGGTGCCTCCTCCGGCATGTGCACGGGTGTGGGAGGCGGCAATTTGTAAGGCTGGGGCTCAAATTCCCGGTGGTCTCGGTAATCATATCCCTCCGGCACCGGGCAGTCTCTCTGGACAATGTCCAAGGTGAAGATTGTTTTCTGTACCGTCATCACCACATACTCGACATTTTCTGGAATACTATAGCGTTTCCATGGCTGAAACACAAAGAGGTCATATTTAAACTGGTCCGTTGGCTTTAAGCTCTTTCGCACCGTCCAAGGCTTTTGGACCCGACTAGAGAGCACGTACAGTTGGAGGGGTGCGTCTGAGGTCTGGTAGACGTGCTTCGTTCCACTCTGCACGGTCCTAAATCCAAACGTAAATCCAAATTTTACAATAAACATATTGTCCATTCTGAATCCCAGCCGTTGGTCTGAATTTTTCAAGTTGTTTCTGTGTGGGTTTTTGATCAGTTTACGGACTACCTTGTCCCATTGCGGCTTACTCGGCGAACAGTGCCGCGCCTCCGACACACACCGCAGGAAATTTTGAATTGCTTTTTTTTTCTCTATCCACTTTAATCCAAGTATCGAGTAAAACATTCTATAATTCTCTTGCTCCTGAAATGCTATGAATGCGGTGACTCGTCCCATCTTGGCAGCATGTTCAAAAGCATCCAAGTTATCCTCCAGGCTAAGAGAACGGAGTGAAGAGCTCAGGGTATTCGGAAACACATCCATGGTTTGACACGAGTTGAAAGGCTTTTCGATCTCTTGAGTCGAAAGTGAAGTTTCTCTCGCGGTGCCTCTGCTTTTATAGCCGAAAAGCAGGATGTGCATCCGTTTAGTGGGCGAGTCTATTTAACAGATGACGTCAGGGGGTGTTTTGCTTCCAAAAGGTTTTTCGCACACGGGAATCAAGCTTGGCGTAATCTATCTTGAATTGTTTTGGGTAGAAATTTCTTGGTAAGAGTTGTGCAATGACTCAACAAGCTTGATCCTATAGATGATTTCGAACCATTGAAATGTCTCATAGATTTTGAAACTGTTTAACAAGCTGGGTTAGATTTGGCATTTGACTCAGTGGATGATTTCTTGAAGAACTGACTTTATCATGGCTGATAGGCAACGCTTTATACATCCACAAAAAAAAAAAAAAAAAAAAAAAAAAAAAAAAAAAAAAAAAAAAAAAAAAAAAAAAATTTTTTTTTTTTTTTTTTTTTTTTTTTTTTTTTTTTTTTTTTTTTTTTTTTTTTTTTTTTTTTACACTATTGAACAACGGCTCAACTTTTGTTTTAATTCCACCAGTCGTTTACTTTTTCGAATCGATCCGTTTCGAGTTTTTCTTCTTCCAATTCGTGCCAAAGCGGGTGGTTTTGCTTTGGGTGTCTCCTGTTTCTCCAGAAGCTCCAAAAGATTTTCGACAAATTTCGCGTCACCCAATTCATTTAGCACGTCGCAATCGTCTACACTAAAATTTTCCGGTTCATCAGGATTGGGTAGAAGCACAACGTTTGAAAAGTATTTTTTTAAAAACATAAAGGTATTCTCGTGTATAACCCCGATGGTTTTAGATGGTAAATCCCAAGAATGCAAAATTTTAGCGATCCATGAATCTGTTTCAGATATTTTTCTAGCGGCCAGCTGGGTCAGAAACGAGTGTATTTGACCCAAATTAACTTGAACATATTCCACATTCTCGTAATATCTTGGAGCAAACGATTCATCAGAATCATATAGGTAAACCAAACCCATAGTCTTGACGGATTGAGGAGATGGAATCATGACAAATGTTTCTTTGGGATTGAGTTTGTTGCTAAAGGTAATTTCCCAAGGTATCTTTGTTGGTAACAAATCTCCGTCATTATAGTATTCCCATTGGGTTGCAAATACAACGTTAATGTAGTAGTCTGTGTTAAAGTTGGCCATGGTCACAAATCTTGAACAATTCAAAATCAAGATTCGACACTTGCTTTATAATAGCTTATAAAAAAAAAAAAAAAAAAAAAAAAAAAAAAAAAAAAAAAAAAAAAAAAATTTTTTTTTTTTTTTTTTTTTTTTTTTTTTTTTTTTTTTTTTTTTTTTTTTTTTTTTTTTTTTTTTTTTAACGTAGCCAATGTTTGAGCTTGAAATAAGTGAGGACTTTGGGCTTAAGTACACATGTTATATTTAACTATGGTTGCTTTCAACAAATTGTTTTAGAGTTTCGAAAATGTCAGTGTCTACATTCTGTTTTCCAACATTGACGCTTTGAAGTGCTTGCTCAACAAATTGCTTTTGTTGTTTCAATGTATTGTATTCCTTGTACAACTGTTGGAGCTGCTTAAAAAAGTTTTCCTCCACCGGGTCCTTGTCAACAGTTTGAGACATTTCATCTGTCGTTTGAGTTGTTTCATCGATGGTAAGAATCACTTTAGGTGTTTGAGCCTCTCGTGACATTTCATCCGCCGCCGTCGCTAGAGTCCTTTCCTCAGCAGCAGTTGCTAGACTCCTTTCCTCACCAACAATTGGGTTTGCTCGAATCACGTCTCGAGAATTTTCAAGCCTCACAAGTTGTGAGCCATCATTCAAATTATCTTTCCAAACTTGATTCTCAGATTCCATGCCACTATTGGAAGGTATATTCATCTCTCCAGAGTCGTCCATTATCATTCTATTATCACGTGCACTCTCTATAAACTGTTCTAACCAACTTTCAAATGTTACGCCGGTGGGATGAGGTTTCAGCACATGACAATCACTGTACAATTTACCAAATTTCACGTGTTCGTAAGTCACATTAAATTTTTCAATCTTTAAGATGTATAAAAAATGGTCATACATTGTTGAACTTTTTGATTTTATAATCTCCAATGCCGTTGAAGTATTGATTAGTCTACATCTACTACTAATAGAATGTTGGGCTAATCCTTCTGACAAAATGTCTGCACCCATCACAGATCTGGTGATGACGTAACTAGATTTTGGCAAATCGTAGGGTTTGCTCATTTGACACAGAAAACCAACATCTACCACTCGCCAATAAAGAATTCCATCCTTTCCCACAACACATGACATGGGAGGTGAAGAGTGATCCTTATACAATCTTATCCACATGGTTGCAGAGCTTTCAATCAGGAACGAATTTATCTTTCTGTACAGGCAGATCTGAATTGATTTTTCTATACAGGCACACCTCGACTTAAATAGCAGAATAAAAAAAAAAAAAAAAAAAAAAAAAAAAAAAAAAAAAAAAATAAAAAAAAAAAAAAAAAAAAAAAAAAAAAAATTTTTTTTTTTTTTTTTTTTTTTTTTTTTTTTTTTTTTTTTTTTTACGCTACTGATTTTTAGGAGCTAACCAATTTTATGCATCAGGCGCTTTTGTCAAGAGTCCTACAACTCTCAAAATTTCAACGTTTAACATTTTCAATCTCTCGTCCATCCGTAAAAGTCCTTGCTCCAAATGATTCTTTTGAAATTCCAGGTTTGTGTTGGTTGAAAGCAACAGACGAAGTCGGTTAAACAATGCTTTATCCACCTCGACAACCGATTTATCACTTGAACCAGCAACATTTTCAGACTCGGGTTTGTTTGGAAAAGATTGATCCACCCTTTGAGGTATTTCAGGTGCATGGGATACCGTTTCATACGCAGCCACTCGAGGCATTTCGTTCACAGTCTGAGGCATTTCATACACTTCCAACGAAGGTATTTCATCAGCAGTGTGAGGTACGTCATTGGTATTGGATGTCATTTCATCAGCAAACGGTGAAATTGCTAACGCCGAATCTTGCGTATCCTCTGGCTCCGTAATGATCGAGTCTTCATTCAAAACTTGATTGGCGACATTCGCAGTACTAGTCGAAGGAACATTAATATCTTTAAGGATGATTTTTTCCCGTTGCACATGTTGAATAAACGATGCGATCCATTCGTAGAATGCAGCACCCTCAGGACTGGGATACATTGCAATACAACTCTTGAAAAATTTACAACCCTTTGTGATTTGTAGCGTTGTTTTAAATTTGGCTTCCTGTATCGCGGACAAAAACTTGTCAAGCATCTCTCGCTTCCACCATTTCAAAATGATAATCACAGTGTCTGTATTAACCAACTTGCATCTCTTTAGAATAGAATGGTATAAAGATACCTCGGGTAAAACGTCTTCACCCTTAACAATATTACGTACAATGCATCGGATTTTGTGCAATCTATAGGGTCTATTCATTTTACATAGTACACCCACTTCGACCAGACGCCAATAGATACATCCATCCTTTCCCACAACTCCAGATAGAGAAAGAGAATCGCTGGAATCCAAATACAACTTGAACCACATTGTTGAAGGCTTAACAGGACTCGTGGATCAGAATCAAAACGTTACAAGTTTAATGTGATGTAAGGACCTACCGACTTGCATTTATAAGACTATCATTAAAAAAAAAAAAAAAAAAAAAAAAAAAAAAAAAAAAAAAAAAAAAAAAAAAAAAAAAAAAATTTTTTTTTTTTTTTTTTTTTTTTTTTTTTTTTTTTTTTTTTTTTTTTTTTAACAATGTAATTTAGAATTTCAGAGAGTTTTTAAATCAGAGAGTTTAGAGAGTTTTCAAATCAGAGAGTTTTCAAATTTTTTCATCCTGCAACATTTGCAACTTCTCATTCTTGAGGGCCTCCATGGCTCCTTCAATTCGGTGCAGACTCTCGTTTGCCAACGCGTATGATTCTGTAAACTGTTTAAAATCGTCTTTTATCTCGCGATGGAGGACGTTGTTCTCCTCACTCAATGTTAGCACTTTCTCAATATCAAGTTGGAGTTTTAAAACGACGTCTCTGAAGATTTTTCGCTTAGGAGGTATGCAATCTCGATAAAAGTCGATTTTGTCACGTTTGTCTGGACGTTGGCTTTGCATGTTTATTCCATCACTCCTGTATTTACTTGTTAGATTTCCGAGTAGTGTTACAATATCAAGAAGGTTGTAATGCGCCCAACCGGACGATTCGTAGAACTGTTCACCTAGTCCACAAATCGATCGAAATAGGGATTCGTCTTCCTGAAGCAATGGTTTCACACTCTCCAGGCAGTGTTCAATTTTTAAAATGCATTCTCTGATTTTAAATTTCGCATTATACAGCTCTTTGTCGTAAAAATCAATTTGACATTGCGTAGGCATATTAAATGTTTTTCTGCCGTAGTAAATTGTTTCACACAAATCTCTCGATATTTTTTTGCGGCACTCGGGGCAAGTCTGACGTACACGGACCTTCAACCATAGATCGAGACATGGCCTGTGGAACAAGTGCTTGCAGGGAGTTTCATAAATTGGTTTTAGCAATTTAAAAGAAGTACAACAGATTGGACATTCATCCTCATCCGCATTCATCCTCATCTCCATTCTTCATACAATGCTGGTTAATACAATGCAGAAAAAAGAAATGTTTGCTCCAAGAAATCGAGATGAGTTAAGATCGTAAAGCCTCGATACTGGCTCTTTAATACTAAAAAAAATTTAAAAAAAAAAAATAAAAAAAAAAAAAAAAAAAAAAAAAAAAAAAAAATCGTTTTTTTTTTTTTTTTTTTTTTTTTTTTTTTTTTTTTACATTATTCGAAAGGATGAGACATTGTTCAATACAACTTTTTTTATTAATCTATTCAAAATGATTTACAGCATCAATGATATATTGGTTTAAAGTACATATTCAGGCAAAGTATCCAGAGTCACAGTCTTTATATCGTGAGCTGGATGATATTTCGGCCACGTGCTCAGGATGTCGCTCCATAATTTCTGTGTCGTGTCGTCTGGTAAGATGAGGGTCGTTGCATTCATGTTTGACAGTTTATCAAAGAGCACTTGGTTCGCAATGGATCCATCGCCAGACTTGCAAACATAACCATTGGTGATTGTAAATCCATCAGAGCGCAAGCAGCAGATGGATCGCGTAGACAATCGTGGGATCATTTGTTCAAGCTTGGCACGACCTGTGTTGTAAAAAAATGGGGAAACAGTCTCTAGACCGAGAGCGTTTCCCCATTTTTTTACCCATCCCTTTTTTGGAAAAAGAGATGGAAAAACCGTGCGTGTTCAAAAAAACGCTTCACATCACGTCACAGTCGTGGGCCAACCAATTTCTGAGAGCACACAGTTTGACGTTGCCACAATTGTTTCTCATGGATCTCGAATGAAATCCACACGACTTTTCAGCATCGAATGGGAGGAGGTCGAATCGTGGGCAACCCCAGGTCGCCAGATTGACGGCGGGTATGTCGAGCTCTTGTAGGAGTTTAGCAGTCGCATCACAACCTTTAAACGCCAGGCGGTTGCCCCCTGGATAGGCTTTCAGGAGCTGTAGGTAGATATTTTGCAGGATGGTTCGGACGTTAGATTGTGGCTGCACAGATTCGTGAGGTCGACTTATCAAGCAAAGTCCATGTACGTTGGCGTAGACAAATTCAGCCGACAACAGATCGAGGTGGCTTTGCGGTGCAGAGTCGATGGAGAAGCCGACACGGATCGGTGGTTCCTCGTTCCTCACCGAAAGAGCAGAGAGTTCTCGCACGTAAAATTGTTGGTTGATCACGTAGCCGTGGAGATGAACAAATCCACAAATGTGAGATTGCTGGGTCATGATGGCTAGAGTTGAAGCGAGAAGAATATGGTTTGGCTCTGGAGAGCTGCTTCTTATATATACTGCTCAAAGGGGATATGACGCATCACATCCTGTGATTAGGATATCCGGTCCTTCCACAAAGTGTGTAGACCCCGTCGAGTTTTAAAACAGTTTGGGTGTGGCGTGACCATTCTTTCAGTGAACTTTCAAATCAAACGTGAGTCATCCAGAGCGAGTGGTTGAGACCCTCCGTGGAAAATAATAGTTTTTGAAAATTGGATCATGTATGTAGCTGTTTGAAAAGATGACGACACAGAAGAATGAGACATTGTTCAATACAACTTTTTTTTATTAATCTATTTAAAATGATTTACAGCATCAATGATATATTGGTTTAAAATACATATTCAGGTAGCGTGAAATACCACCCACTACTGCAATCCAACGGTGACACTCTTCTCGACCGCAAGACTCGCACATTCCGATGGGTGGCTCAGGCAAAGTATCCAGAGTAACAGTCTTTATATCGTGGGCTGGATGATATTTCGGCCACGTGTTTAGGATGTCGATCCATAATTTCTGTGTCGTGTAGTCTGGTAAGACGAGGGTCGTTGCATTCATGTTTGACAGTTTCTCGAAGAGCACTTGGTTCGCAATGGATCCATCGCCAGACTTGCAAACATAACCATTGGTGATTGTAAATCCATCAGAGCGCAAACACAGGACAGCAAACGAATTTCTGTGCTGGTAACGGTAGAATTTGGGTGGTGGCTGAGCACGAGACCTCTCACTCAACCTCGAAGGATAGGGCTGGAAGGCAGACTGTCTAGAAAAATCCAATCTACGAGGTGTGCATAAGACCTTTGTCGGACGACTACGAGGCGTATAGAAATTTCTGGGACGCTCCGAGGCAAAGTTATCAGGGGAAGAATTTCTTGGACGCTCTGACATTTTTCGCCACGTGCCATTTTTGCTTGAATCGTTTATCCTATCCGGAGACTCCGTCGAAACGAGTGGATCAACAGGAGGAGGAGTCATGGGTGGCGAGATTAGTGAAATAATTTCTGTGTCCTCGTCTTTTTTGTCATGAGCATTGGTTTGCACTCGAGCCAATGTGGCTGTAAATTCACTATTGTCCTCATCAGTTGAAATGTATGGATGATTGCTGGCCATGATGCTATTCAGTCGTCAAGTTTCCACAGGTCTTTGGGTTGTGATCAATTCAAGCTTAGAGTTTTTTCAGACTTTATCTCCGGATGCTGGAGCGGCAACGAGTGATTTTCAACTGTGTGTGAGCGCCTTTTATACTCGCTGCTCAAAAATTTGAACCAATCACAAGCGACTTCTAAAGATGCTAGTTCCAAGAAATTAATTCTAAAGTTGCGACAGCTCCAAGAAATTTGCAAGTTTTGACAGCTCCAAAAAATTCTGATGAACTGAGATTCTCAAGACTCTACGCATGGCTTTAAATTGCAGCTTCAAAAAAAAAAAAAAAAAAAAAAAAAAAAAAAAAAAAAAAAAAAAAAAAAAAAAATTTTTTTTTTTTTTTTTTTTTTTTTTTTTTTTTTTTTTTTTTTTTTTTTTTTTAAAGCCGAAATTTTTTTAAAGCTAGTCTTTAGATTTTTCAAAGTCTATTTTCAAGGCCATCCAAGTGACAAAAAATCACTAGATACACACTAGTGAGGGGATGATGGGGGGGTACCATCATCCAACTTAAAACTAATTGTAAATCTAAACCTAATTCTAAACAACGCAAAATTTTCAAAGTCCATTTTCAAGGTCATCCAAACGGCAAAAAAAATTCACTAGATCCACACTAGTGAGGGGGATGAGGTACCATCATCCCACTTAAAACTAATTCTAAATCTAAAACTTAAAACTAATTCTAAATCTAAAACTTAAAACTAATTCTAAATCTAAAACTTAAAACTAATTCTAAATCTAAAACTTAAAACTAATTCTAAATCTAAAACTAAATCTAAAACTTAAAACTAATTCTAAATCTAAAACTAAATCTAAATCTAAAACTAAATCTAAAACTAAATCTAAATCTAAAACTAAATCTAAAACTAAATCTAAATCTAAAACTAAATCTAAATCTAAATCTAAATCTAAAACTAAATCTAAAACTAAATCTAAATCTAAAACTAAATCTAAATCTAAAACTAAATCTAAAACTAAATCTAAATCTAAAACTAAATCTAAATTTAAAACTAATCTAAATCTTAAACATTCTATCCATGGATAGGGTCATGACCAACACATAAGCTCCAAAAAAATATCTCATAGGGGGGTCGAAACCCCTACGGGAACGCTACCTCGGTATTGCTAATGCAACTCCGATCTGCAATATGTGCATCATAGCCGCCGTAGCGACTACGGATTTTCTCGTTGGGCCGAAACCCCTACGGGAACGCTACCTCGGTATTGCCAAAGCAACTCCGATCTGCAATATGTGCATCATAGCCGCCGTAGCGACTACGGATTTTCTCGTTGGGCCGAAACCCCTACGGGAACATGCTCTTCTCGATGACATCGTCGTGATGTCACCATCCTCCCTCTCTCCGCTGGACCGCAGAGTCTCCCCCTCTAATGAAACATTAGAGTTTTTAATTCAGCTATTTCTCTCGATTATCTCCAATTTCTCTCCAATTCTTTAAGGCAACGCTTCTTCTGTCATCTCATGGCTGGAACGTTTTTTAAGGCAACGCTTTTTCTGTCATCTCATGACTGGAACATTCCATCGGGTCGTCTCCACCTGAAAAAAAATACTTACCTGCTAGTCTGGACCTGAAAAAAATAATCTATGCTCATAGCTGCCGAAGCCACTACGGAAACGTTACCTCGGTATTGCTAAGCAACTCCGACCTGCAATATGTGCATCATAGCCGCCGTAGCGACTACGGATTTTCTCGTTGGGCCGAAACCCCTACGGGAACATGCTCTTCTCGATGACATCGTCGTGATGTCACCATCCTCCCTCTCTCCGCTGGACCGCAGAGTCTCCCCCTCTAATGAAACATTAGAGTTTTTAATTCAGCTATTTCTCTCGATTATCTCCAATTTCTCTCCAATTCTTTAAGGTAACGCTTCTTCTGTCATCTCATGGCTGGAACGTTTTTTAAGGCAACGCTTCTTCTGTCATCTCATGGCTGGAACTCTGGAATCCCCATCTGCTGCTGGAACTCTGGAATCCCCATCTGCTGCTTGAACTCTGGAATCATCTCACGGCTGGCACATTCCATCTGGTAAACTCCATCTGAAAAAAATAATCTATGCTCATAGCTGCCGAAGCCACTACGGAAACGCTACCTCGGTATTGCCAAAGCAACTCCGACCTGCAATATGTGCATCATAGCCGCCGTAGCGACTACGGAAGTGCTCTTCTCGATGACATACGTCGCGATGTCATCATCCTCCATCTCTCCGCTGGACCGCAGAGTCTCCCACTCTAAAGCAAACAGTAGAGTTTTTATATTTCTGCAATAATCTGCTGCTGGAACTCTGGAATCAATCTGCTGCTGGAACTCTGGAATCTTCAATATAAATCTGGAACTCTGGAATCTTCAATATAAATCTGGAATACCCATCTGCTTCTGGAACTCTGGAATCATCTCATATTTGGCACATTCCATCTGGTAGTCTCCTCCTGAAATAAAAATGATACTAACCTGGTGGATCCTCGATGAATCTCGTTACGACACATGTTCACAGCTCAATATGATTGCTTTATCGAAAAACTCAATTTAAGCAGCATGCAAAGAAAAAGACATTATCCACTTCCAGTTGGCCAGGCCGGTCGCAGACAATGTTGAAAATTAACACACAAAGGCAAAAGGTATAGGAAAGAGAGCGGCGGTAGCAGCGGTCCCTGCGCACAATCATATTCAGCTGCAGATTCATCCATCGTAACGAGATGACTGTAGAGGCTCTCCATGCCTGGTGACTGCTTGCCAACACAGTGAGGATCCCAGATCTCACCAGCGCTTTTAAACCCAATTTCCAAATTTTTTTTTTTTTTTTTTTTTTTTTTTTTTTTTTTTTTTTTTTTGTGAAATTGAGTTTAAAAGAGCCAGCGCGTACCTAGTCACTTCACTCCTCATCCAGAGTTTGAAAGCTCAAGAAGTATTTTGTCATCTCCATCATTTTCCAAAACTTTTTCCTCGAGTCAAGACGTGTCTACTATGTGCTCCTGCGACAGCAAATACTGCTAGATCGTCCCGGCAAAGGATACAGAGAACCACGGCATAACAGACGGCAAATTTTCAGCAAGTCGAATCCAGCGACGGCAAATCGTCACGGCAAATCTTCAGCAAGTCGAATCCAGCGACGGCAAATCGTCCCGGCAAATCTTCAGCAAGTCGAA
Organism: Parasteatoda tepidariorum; assembly: GCF_982258835.1. Classification (NCBI taxonomy): domain Eukaryota; kingdom Metazoa; phylum Arthropoda; class Arachnida; order Araneae; family Theridiidae; genus Parasteatoda; species Parasteatoda tepidariorum. Next base: position 153,552 of record NW_028257437.1, read on the forward strand.
TCCAGCGACGGCAAATACTGCAGATCGTCCCGGCAAATGGTATGGAAAGCTCCGGCAAGGCAGTCGGCAGTCCATTGGCAAGACGAGTCAATATTGGAATCTTTTCTAAGTTCTTCTCCAGGTGCAGTCGCGGCTGCGACTGATTTTCAACCGAGAGTGAGCGCCTTTTATACCCACTTTTTAAGAATTTGAACCAATCAGAAGCGACTTGAGGTTTTTCACAGACTCAACATTTGAATGGCCCCGGATCTGTTGTACCTCCCATGGGACATTTTTTCAAATTCAAGCAAAGCATATCGTGTGGGGTATCAATAGATTCGTCTCGACGAGAAAAATATTTTGGTAGCACCCGGGTCCATCAGACCCCCCATGGAGCAAAGTTGGAAAAAACATTTTCGCAAAGTATATCATGTAGGGTATCATGTAGGGTATCAATAGATTCGTCTCGAAGAGTAAAATATTTTGAGGTCCATGAGACCCCCCATGGAGCAGACTTGGGAAAAAATTTTCGCAAAGCATATCGTGTGGGGTATCAATAGATTCGTCTCGACGAGAAAAATATTTTGGTAGCACCCGGGTCCATCAGACCCCCCATGGAGCAAAGTTGGAAAAAACATTTTCGCAAAGTATATCATGTAGGGTATCATGTAGGGTATCAATAGATTCGTCTCGAAGAGTAAAATATTTTGAGGTCCATGAGACCCCCCATGGAGCAGACTTGGGAAAAAATTTTCGCAAAGCATATCGTGTGGGGTATCAATAGATTCGTCTCGACGAGAAAAATATTTTGGTAGCACCCGGGTCCATCAGACCCCCCATGGAGCAAAGTTGGAAAAAACATTTTCGCAAAGTATATCATGTAGGGTATCATGTAGGGTATCAATAGATTCGTCTCGAAGAGTAAAATATTTTGAGGTCCATGAGACCCCCCATGGAGCAGACTTGGGAAAAAATTTTCGCAAAGCATATCGTGTGGGGTATCAATAGATTCGTCTCGACGAGAAAAATATTTTGGTAGCACCCGGGTCCATCAGACCCCCCATGGAGCAAAGTTGGAAAAAACATTTTCGCAAAGTATATCATGTAGGGTATCATGTAGGGTATCAATAGATTCGTCTCGAAGAGTAAAATATTTTGAGGTCCATGAGACCCCCCATGGAGCAGACTTGGGAAAAAATTTTCGCAAAGCATATCGTGTGGGGTATCAATAGATTCGTCTCGACGAGAAAAATATTTTGGTAGCACCCGGGTCCATCAGACCCCCCATGGAGCAAAGTTGGAAAAAACATTTTCGCAAAGTATATCATGTAGGGTATCATGTAGGGTATCAATAGATTCGTCTCGATAAGAAAAATATTTTGGTAGCATCCCGGTCCATGAGACCCCCATGGAGCAGAGTTGGGAAAAAGTTTTCTCAAAGTATATCATGTAGGGTATCAATAGATTCGTCTCGATAAGAAAAATATTTTGGTAGCATCCCGGTCCATGAGACCCCCATGGAGCAGAGTTGGGAAAAAGTTTTCTCAAAGTATATCGTGTGGGGTATCAATAGATTCGTCTCTATAAGAAAAATATTTTGGTAGCACCCGGGTCCATGAGACCCCCATGGAGCAGAGTTCGGAAAAAATTCTTACAAAGCATATCATGTGGGGTATCAATAGATTCGTAAATATTTTGGTAGCACCCGGATCCATGAGACCCCCATGGAGCAGAGTTGGGAAAAAATTTTTCCAAAACCTATCGTCTGGGGTATCAAAAAATTTGTATCGATGAGTAAAATATTTTGATCGCACCCGGGTCCACGAGACCCCCCATGGAGCAGAGTTGGATTTTAAGCAAAGACTTTCCAACAAAACCTATCGTGTGGGGTATCAAAAAATTTGTCTCGATGAGTAAAATATTTTGGTAACCTCTGCTTTCAGTTGTACCTACCACGGTACAATTTTACATTTTCAAGCGAGGTATTTCGTGTTGGGCGCCTATGGACTCGTCTGGATGAGATAAGCATTTGCTGTGCGTCCCGAGTGCCACTAAATTTTCCAAAACTTTGATTACTAAAATATTTATCTTATCCAGACGAGTCTATAGGCACCCAACACGATATACTTTGCTGGAAAATTTAAAATTGTACCGTGGCTGGTACAACTGAAAACAGAGGCCACCAAAATATTTTACTCATCGATACGAATCTATCGATACCCCACATGATATATTTTGTTGGAAAGTCTTTGTTGAAAATACCAACTTTGCTCCATGGGGGTCTCATGTAGTGATGGGCAATAACAGGTATTTTCAAATAACAGGTTCCAGCTGTTACCATACAAAATAATACCTGTTCCAAAATAACAGGTCTAAGGAAAAAAAATTCAACTTTTTTTACATTTGAAAGATAATTTAATTGTTGTTGCTGTAGTTAATTTACGAGAGACTCGACGAAGTATCCGAAGAGAGAGGACGTGTTTCGTTTTTCTCCCTCCGGCCATTCCAGTTACTATCGATACCCCCCAATGCGTTCCTCTTCTACAAGCTCGTTTTCTACCTATTTTGTGAGATAATATTATGGCTTCCTCAAATATGAAATCGAGTAATGATTATACTGATCAAGAAAAATATTCCTCACCCTCTCACTTCTTAATAACCCCCTAGATAAATTCTTCGCTATTATCCAAGCACTGGCCCCATAAAATATTTATTCTCATTCATTCTACTCTGATACCATCCACTTTTATTTTATTTTATTATTATTATTTTTCTTTTTTGCCACGTCTGCCTTACGACTCTTTAAACTTTTGCTAGACGATTACCCATTTCCTCCTAGATCCCCCACATTATACAGCTGTTCGTGTTTATCTAAATACACCCACATGCGCTATGAATCACCCGAAATTCCTTTACTGTTACTATGACCTGTCTTACTTCTTTCTATTATTAATAAATACCATATCTACGTACTACCGTGGTGTAGTGGATAGCACACTCGACTGGTAACCCCAGGATTCTTGGTTCGATCCCCAGCGGAGATACCTTTTTCCTACTTTGTCAATACCAGTATTTTTATCATTATCTTGTTCGTCTATGTTATTCTTTAATTTTATACCTCTATACAGATTTTTTCTTTGCTCAATCTATGTTAAATCAATTCCATTAATGTACGTTGCTAATTCACAATATTACCTTTATCATACATCTCGAAACTTTTAAAGTTTGTGTTTTATAGATATTATTAATTTGTTACAACATTGTCATAATAATTACCTCAAAATTCTTAATTAATTAAATACTCAGTATTTTGCAACATATTTTCATATTTTTTCTCTTTTAATCCCTATGTTTTTATTATTAAGATCTTTTCAATTCTTTCCCCGGTCACCCTCCCAAACACTGACTTCAGTGGATGATGCTTCATTTCGGTGTACCGCTGCTCCAAGTACTATCCCTCCCCCCTTATCTTAAATAATACGCTTACTTATTATTTCTACTAATTACAACAATTACCTCCTGATTCATCAAATCCCCCTTTCAACTTAATTAACTAACCTTCTATTATACTTTTATTCACCTTTATATTATTAAATTACTTTTAATTCCATTGTAAACTACTATCAACAATTACTCCCAGCTCGTTCAATTTGGTGCCGCAGTGGTGCCATCTATCGTATCAATTTGCTCACAACACCACTCAATCTCGCTACTCTTATTATTTCTATTAATACTACCAATTACTAAACTTACCCTAATATTTTCCGACTCTTTTTTTTAATTAATCTTTGCTATACACCAACTATCATAATTAAGATACTATATCCTAACTAATACCCCGTTTATCCCTTCCCCAATCTTTACATTCAAATATCTCACTACTCCACATTTATTAACTCCTCTAACTATATATTTAGTGTTAATTACACAACCTACTTATCCCCAAGTAATTATTAAATTTTTATTGGATTTTTTATCCATCATTATATTTTTTTAACCCCCCATTGGTCATTTTTTATCAAATTATTATTGTTTTGTTATGGTATGCATGAACCAAAAATTTTGTAACACAGCCATAGTGGCGCCATCTCTTATTCTTCTTAAGAAATTTTGATTATTGTACATATTTTCGTCTTTTTATGTTAAACAAGAATATTGCAACAATTTTACAAAGTTTTTTGATCTTCTCAACTGTAAATAAGTGTTTTGCTCTACAATGTACAATCTTGTATTCCCCTACTATGTAACCTCCCCTTTTTTATTTTCTCAATAAATGATTTCTTGAAGTGTGTGATGGATGCCGACGGCTATCCAATCCACATGATGAAAATACCAGATTGACCCACCCCACCCCCCTTGTTATTACATTTTACTTTATTCTCTTCTCGATTAACAGACCCCCTATTTCTAGTTTTCCATTACTATTCGATCGGAGGTGCGTGCCCAGTGCACAGGTACTCCGTTTCCTAAAAGCAACACCACTCGCCCTTGTAGTTAATTTACGTTGCACTAGAGCTGCACAATGGGCTATTGGCGACTGTCTGAGAAACATCCCTGAAAATGATCCGAAGACAAGCCATTACAATTTTGATCCTCTGCAGAGGGGGTGGCACCCCTGCTTCGGTAGCCCAACGACCTGCACGCGAAGTCGAGCGCTTTACAGTAGAATAGTTCAATAAGGACCAATACCGCACACCCTTGGTCCCTACGCACACTAATCCAACTGATCACCCACCCGCACACCGACCGCAGCCAGAAATATAGTTTAGAATGGCAAGTATTTTTGTAGCAGATACATATTTTTCTGCTAATTTGACAAAATTAGGAAATACATATTTTTCTTTCTCAGAGTAAGAAAATATCGCGATGTTTTTTCCAGTTATTTTTTAAACAAAACGAAAGCAGTTACACATTAATTTCTCTTTTATTCTCTATTGTTTAGGTTCGGTGAAAAAATTATATTTCGTACTTTTTTATGTATATATATTTTTTTCTTTTTGTGATTATACTTTAGATCGGGTAGTTTAAATTGGTTGAAAACACTTGAAAAGCATTTTCGTTAGTGTAATTAAATATAATGAATAATAATAGATACAATAATTTTTGTTACAAAATACAGTTCTTTTTAATGCATTTTTAGGAGAAATGAGTGAAGCAGAAAAAAATTCTTTTACAAAATTTGCCTCTTTCTAACAAGCATAAAATAATTTAGAAACAGATTTATTACTTGTTTCTAAATAAAAAAGATATAGGAGTTCCCTATTACATTCTGTTTGACGATATAACCAGAATCTTTTCATTTCTACGAGAGAAAAAGAAATGGAACTTCATCAATATTGATATAAATTAGAAATTTTTAAAAAAATTAATCTCTGAATTTAAAATACAACATAGTGTATTATTATTTTTAAATAAAAACAATTTAGGAATAGCACATTATATTCTGTATATTTGACAAAATAACCTGCATTTTTTCATGTTATATAAAGAAAAGAAATAGGGCTTAGTTGTCTTCTAGAATTTTAAGTTGACAAAAATGAAATTAAATATAACCTAATACCTAAAAATAATCTAACTGCATGCATTGCAACCTCGTCGCAATTTTTTAACTAGTTCGAATAACATCATTTGACAGTTTTAGGCTAAAAAAGTATTTATATTAAAATGTAATTGATTGAGCTTTACCAATTTGCACCAGATGAAACATTTAGCAAATTAAATATAGAGCATAATCCCAGGCTTTTAAACATTTTTTTAAAGTAAATATTCAAAATTAGCATCAGTAAACGAATTTAGCATAATTTTTAAAGAAGCAAGTCTTTTTAACAATTCTTAACTTTTCTTGGATTATTTAAATAATATTTTTCTTTCAAAACAATTAGCACATTGATATCAAAATATCACGTACTATGTAGCCTTAATGGTAATTTTAATGTCAAAGAAAAATTCAAAACAAGAAAAGGAAAAAAAAGAAAGAAATTGGTCAAATTAACTGTAATAGATTTTTCTCTTTACCGCAGAATATTATCATTTAAAAATATATTATTTATTTTCTTCAAAAATTCAAAGTAAATAAATTTTTTAAGCAACAAAATAATAGGCAATTCCAGAGGGACATCTATTTCTATGCGAGTGGACAAAATTCAATGCAAAAATCACTCTTCAAAATAGAACATTGATTGAATTATTACAACAAATAGCTACGAGGGAAATAAAGGACACGCCTTCATCTCGACCTCGAAAAGGAAGCCGCCGATAGCGCGAAAGCCATTCTATTTAACGCAAGAACAAAATTCAAACGGTTTTGGAAAGAGAAAAGTTCATTATTTTATTTTTTATGTAAAACAAAAAATCGATATTTTTGTCCAAATCAGCCAAAAAAAGGTAGTCGGACACCTTAATATTCAAACAAGAAAAATATATATAATCCCTAGTGAAATAATAGTTTAATCATTTGACCTAGAAAGGAGTTCTTTGTATGCTACTTCCTGGCGAATGAACTTTAATTATTCCTCCCTAAATATGAAAGTTATCGATTACTTATTAGTTCATAGGATGTGATTCCAAATTTCAGGTGTAGGTCAACAAGTAGATGTGAGATACGGAAGGTGACCTGGCCTGCCTACTTACCAACCTCTTCATCGGGCGTTGTTTGTTTAGGGAAGCTTTTGTATCTACTCCTTCCAAAATTGGCAAAGACTATCAACGCATTAACTTTTCGTAATTTATTCAATGTATTGTTATTAGAGAAGGTACATTTTTTGAAGAAAAGAAGTTTGCCTTTTTCAGTGGTTTAAAAAAAATTTATAAAAGCCAGTAAAATATTGAATAAATAATGGAATATTGATTGGATTTAAATATAATTAAAAGTCTCAAAATTATTAATGGTTTAAAAAAGAAAAAACTCAGAAATGATTCCCGAAGGTTTTTAAAAGTCTATTTTTGTAAATTACCCACAGACATTTTTAATATTTTATGTACTACTAAATGCGTCCAGGGGTAATAAATGTATCATTTAACGTAAAAAACTATTTAAATTATTAAAACGAGTTTGATATTTAAAACTAAACGTTCATTTAAGAGTTATGCTTAAGGTAAAACATATGCATTCACAAGGATCAGTTTTAAGTGCAAATAGAATAGAAAGATTTATTCTTTCAACATTCATAAAATTATGTCGAACGTTTCTTTTCCTCCTGCTTTTCATTTTAAATGTCATTTAAACTAAGAAATTTAAAATATTAATGGAATCACTAAACTAAATATGTGTTCATTTTCTCGTGTTTCATTTTCATTTCAGGCGTCGGTTCAATTATTAAATTATGAAGAAAATTAAAGAAATAATGCAGAAAAAAGAAAAATCTCTTCTAATTGCTTAATTATTAATTAATTGGAAGAAAATAATTAAATTATGAAGAGGCTTTATAAACTTAATGTATAGAACTACTATAGAGAAAAATCTAAAATTTATTTTAAGGTAAATAATTTGTGAAAAATGTTTTAACTAAATACAAACCAAAAGTTATATTATTTTTTAAAACATTGATTATTTAAATGCAATTATCCTTTCTTTACTTCTAAAACTTTTAATTTCTTGAATTAATTTATTAATGCTTTGAAAAGACAATGGAAATAATACAAAATATAACGGGGCTGTTCACTTGCGAGACTTTGACTTACACATTTTGAAATTTGACTAGCACATTTAAGAAAGACAAACAATATTTGTAAAAAGGAAACAATTTCATTTATTTATTTTTAGTAAATCAAACTTAAAACTACTGGAAAATTAATTTTACATTAAAAAATAGAATTTCAATGTATACATACTGTAACCATTATTAAGTTTTTCAATTTGACTTTTAACAATAAAATCTGAATGCGAAGCACAATTGCATATTACTTATTAATTTGGCACTGATTGGTTTAAAATAACAGATAAAAAATATGCATGAAAAATGGGTGAATGATATGTATACAGAAGAATGATTATTCTGTCATATAATTTACATACAGAGTTTACAAATCAATAGTGGCTTATTTCAGATAATAATCTCGTCTCTTTTTAGATCTCTTGTTATGGATATTGTATTTAGTACTTAAAGATATAGTACTAGATATAGTACTTATAGATATAGTATTTATAGATATAGTATTTATAATTTAGGAAAATTTAAAATAAAATGCATCAAACATGTCAAATAAATGTAGAATATAAAGAATTTGACTGGAGAAATTTGAACTTACTCACTTAGTTACTAGTTACTACATTACAACAAATAGCATTTTATAGAAATTGTTGCTTGTACCGCAGGGCTGAAAGCCCATATATATCAAGATGGAAAAGTGCAAAAACTGGTAACAAATAAATTTCATTTTTTAATTTTTTTTCAGGAATAATAAAATTCTTTAATTACCAATTGTTTTTAACGAATACAATTTTTATATTGAATTGCTTCTACGCCGAGAAAAAGTTAATTAAAGTGAATTGTTTATTGTTGCTCCATGAGGGGTCTCATGGTCCCGGTCCCACCAAAATATTTTACTCATCGATACGAATCTATCGATACCCTGCACAATATATTTTGTTGGAAAGTCTTTTTTGAAATTACCAACTTTGCTCCATGGGGGGTCTCATGAACCCGGTCACACCAAAATATTTTACTCATCGATACGAATCTATTGATACCCCACATGATATATTTTGTCGGATAGTCTTTGTTGAAAATACCAACTTTGCTCCATGAGGGGTCTCATGGTCCCGGTCCCACCAAAATATTTAACTCATCGATACGAATCTATCGATACCCTGCACAATATATTTTGTTGGAAAGTCTTTTTTGAAATTACCAACTTTGCTCCATGGGGGGTCTCATGAACCCGGTCACACCAAAATATTTTACTCATCGAGACGAATCTATTGATACCCCACATGATATATTTTGTTGGAAAGTCTTTGTTTGAAATCATTGAGTCTCGATAATCTCAACTCATCAGAATTTTCTGGAGCTCTCACAACTAGTAATAGTTTGAACTCTATCCAGCGTTGTGAAAGAATTGACATCGTGCAATGAATATCTATTTTTTATAGGTTAATTAAAGTTTGAAATCTTTATAAATCTTCTACGCCTTGAAGTTGACCTCCATACAACTTGAAAAGGACACCCTCGAGACGGAGTTTGCTCTCCACCCAATTCTTGAATCCAATGGAAAAAAAATTATCACCATTTCAAAAACATCACGTTTCACTTCCTACTTGAGTAGTATATAAGGCACAGCCTTTTCAGCCTTCAGATCATTCAGAACCAGCGCTTCACCTCTGCCAGTTCTCTCTGCTCTTCCAACCATGGTTAAAAAGAAGTTTGGAATATCTAAAATATTGCTCTCTTCCTCTTCGGACGAAGAGAGCTTGCCGGAATTGAATCTTCTGCAAGCAACTTCTCCATCGCCTCCAACTCCCACAGCTATGGATATTCACTTACCGAACCTGATTTCTCCGTTTCCTCTCTCACCTGAGCCTCAGTACTTTGAACCCGTGTCACCACCCATGCCTGTGGCCTCAGCACCTGTCAAGATACTCAAACCAACTCCACTCTCCTTTGTCCCGGTGGCCCCTTCTCGAGTACATCCGGCCAAAATTCCTTTGGTCTCGGCATCAGATTACAGATCCCGAGAAAAACGAATTTCCAGCTCTCCTCCTCGCCTCTCCAAATCATTTAAAGTATCGACAACTCCACCCTCCTTTGTCCAGGCAGCTCCTTCTCGAGTACATCCAGCGAAGATTCCGTTGGTCTCGGCATCAGATTACAGATCCCGAGAGAAAAGAATCTCTAGCTCTCCTCCTCGCCTCTCCAAATTATTTAAAGTATCGACAACTCCACCCTCCTTTGTCCAGGCAGCTCCTTCTCGAGTACAACCAGCGAAGATTCCCTTGGTCTCGGCACCAGATTACAAATCCCGAGAGAATCGAATCACCAGCTCTCCTCCTCGCATCTCCAATTCCTCAAAATCACCCGTCTCCAGGCATTCCAAATCTCCAGTCTACAAGACATTTAAGAGACCAAAATCTCCAGTCTCGAGGTCCAAGCATTCCACCTTTCCTCCTCGCCTCTACAAGCCATACAGACGACCAATAACACCACTCTCGAGGCCCAGAAGATTGAAAACACCTATCTCCAGGCTTCCCACCTCAAGACCTTCCCAGAAATCCAGCCGCTACTCTGCCCATTCCAGCACCAAAACCTCAAGCCGGACACCACCGGAATCCAACGCCTCGAGGACTCTGAAAACGCCCCCCCCACCTTCCAAATCCAGCGACGCTCGTCCACGTTCACCCCCGCCAACCTTCGAAGAGACGAGCCAGGACACCGCCTATCCTCGTGACACTTTTGAACGTAGGCGAAGGACTGAGTTTACAGGGCGGCATTCACAATCCTTTGCAGTGCTGTGCATGCGGAATGACGGACACACGCTGACCAATGGTTACATATATCATGTCATGGATGGGCCCACACGCCCCCAGCTTTTGTTGGCGAAACTCTACGAAATGCGTGTCCGTTTTTTAGTATGTACAGACGCCATAACAAAGTCGAAATGGGGCGAGGTGCTGGCGAGGTTGCCGAATTATCATCCATCCAAGGAGCTAAAAACGGTGATATTGAAGGTAGATCCCACCGTAGCCTCAACCAGGTGTCTAGAGTGCTTGAGGGAAGAGTGCCACAGATGGATTGCTGTGACGAAAGGCATTTCAAGCTTTTTGCATTTGGGAATGGATCCGATCCCACATTAATTGCGAGCGTTTATTTCTGTATTACGCTTGTATTTAATATATATTATTATTATAAAATATTTTTGTATTACGCTTAAGAACAAAAATAAAAAATTTTTTTATGAATCCATGTCGTCATCTTTGAATCAAGTGATGTGTTCAAAGAGAACGTAGATTTCGTTAAAAATCTAGTTGCATCAACCGTCGAAGAACGAAAAGCCCGCGAAGATAACGAAAGTGCTAAAATAGAATTAGAAAAAATTAAGCTCGCACAGCTAGAACGCCAAATCGAATTAACAAGCCTTCGAAACACTCCTAGTGCCAACCTGAACTCATCTAGAAATTCAGACGCAAGTGAAGATGGTCCCGATATCGAAAGAATTATTAGAAGCGTCCGAACACTTAGCATGCCTGTGCCGACAAGACCAGAGAACTACAGTTTATTTTTTCAATCTCTTGAACGTTCGTTTACCACAAAAAGAGTACAGGATGAAATAAAATCTGAAATATTGATAAATATTTTAGGCGAAAAAGCAAGTCACGTTTTATTACACATTTCAGAAAATGATCTCCGAGATTATGAAAAAGTCAAAAATGCCGTTTTGAAACAATTTCAGCCAACACCACACGAATGTTTAATGAATTTTCGAAAATCTCAACGCATGCCTGATGAATCGCACACACAATTTGCTTCACGATTAACAACATCCTTCGAGTATTATTGCAAAATACGCAAAGCAACTGACTTTAAAACATTATCCCAGTTAATTATTGCCGATAAACTCTATTCAACATTAGATTATGAAACTCAATCGCATATTGCCATAATTCAAGGTGAAGAATGGTTAAAACCTCCAGAACTTGCTCAAAAATGTGATATTTTCTTTACGTCAAAACGAAAGTCGCTAAGTGAAACAAAATATAATGAACAATCCTTTAACCACGGACAAAATTTCAGAAGAAATCAGCAGAGTCCAAAACACTACCGTCAACAACCGTTCGACAACAAGCAAAAAAATAACTCATTTCAAAGCTTTAATCGTAATTCATATGAGAGAAATTCTACAGAATACCAATCACGAAATAATCCGCGCGAAAACTTTCCCAGAAACGAAACTAATTCGAATCGTAGATTTAACTCAAATCGAGACCCTGTTTGCAAAGTCGAAGCTAAAATATTTAATGAATCTAAGCATGAATTACAATACGAAAAAATTTTCGTTAATGATAAACTAGTCATTCAATCGTTAGTTGATTCCGGAGCCAATATTATTTGCGTACGGGAACACTTAATTCCCCCCAAAACAAAAAGTGTCGGAACTGTTCAATTAACTTGTGCTTTCGGAAATGAAGTACAAGCTGAACTTTCAAAAGTAAAATTATCGCTTCCAAGTTTTCGTAAAAACCCTATAACAGTAACGGCAGCCGTTTGTAAAAATCTTTATTGTGATTTAATAATTCCACCAAATATTTTGGATGATTTAAATGAAGCAAAAAAAGAATATGATCGAATTTCAAAAGAAAATATGATTTCTCCTTATTCTAAAACTAAATTTCCTTTGCATAAAAACGAACAACAAAATACTTCTAAATTAAGCTCAATGTCTAAAAAAGAAAATCAAATTACTTCTTTCATTTCAGAAAACGATAATTTTTCTCCTCCACTTTCTAAAACTAGATCTGACAAGGATGTAATACAGTCGCGTAAGTTAGACGAAGGTCAGTCATTCTTTGAGATTGAGAATAATAATGAACCACTCCCTTTTCAAACTGAAACCGAAAATTTGTTATGCGAATGCAAAAGTACTTCTACTCAAAATTTATTTGAAAAACAAATAAATGAATTTGATTCAATGACGTATGCGCGTAATAGGAAAGCGGAAACTGCCAAATCACGTGATCAGAGTGCTCGTTCCGATGTAAATAAATAAACCGAAACCGATATATTTTCGTCAGCCGAAACAGAAACAAACTATTTTAATTCTTCAAATCCGGAAAATAAAGAGATTAAAAATGCGTTTATTGAAAATACGGATTATCGTTTATCTAATATAAATATAGTTAACGCCGATGTTGATTTATCTCATTTAAAATCCGATACGCGTGCCGAAATTGAACAACTTATTAAATCTTATAGACCAAATAAAATTAAGAACACTAATTATGAAATGCAAATTTTTCTTCAAGATGAAATGCCAGTTCATCAACGTCCGCGCCGCCTATCTATTTTCGAGAAATTAGAAGTTAATAAGCAAATTAAAGAAATGTTAAACAAAGGTATAATTAGAGAAAGCACTTCAGATTATTCTGCTCCAATAGTCTTATGTAAAAAACAAGATGGCTCAACTCGCATTGCGATTGATTATCGATGTTTAAATAAGAAGTTAATTAAAGAAAGATTTCCACTCCCAATTATGGATGACATTTTCGATAGACTACAAGGTGCTTCAGTCTTTACAAATCTGGACTTAAGGGGTCACAGTACCTTTGCAACAATTTTTTAAAATAAAGGTATAATCATTCATTTTGAGGATGCTTTACATGCTCATTTAAGTTATAATTAATAATTTATCTTCAAAAAATGATTAAACCGCTTAATTTTTTGTAAATTTTAAAAAAAGTTGAAAAAATTTTAAATTTTTAAATCCCTAAGGCTTTTTTATTTTAACATATTTTCAAAAATTTTTTTATTCATAGTGCTTGCAATATTTATCTTAACAATTTTGCGCATTCATTTGTTGATATATAAATTAGAATATTTTTTATAGATTATTTTGTAAAAAAGTAGAAAAAAAAGAGTAAAAATTCCTGTTAGGTATATATAACAAGCCGTAAAAATTGTAATACCTCATAAAATGCTTATTCCATGCACCGTTTAAATAAATGTATTATACTCAAGATAAAAAAGTTTACTTCAAAGCTTTATCTTAAATAGAAAAAAATTCTTAGGGATTTAATTAAGATTAAGACACAAAATTATCATCTATGCGAAAAAGCGCTTTAAAGTCAGACTGCTGGGCAAGTTTCTGTATTAGAACAATTTAAAATCATTCATAACTTTTTTAAAAATGTAGATAGGGAGATGAATTTTTTTTGTACATATGAAATACTTTGAAGTTTTATTATAAGCAATAAAAAAAAATTGGTATTTTTGTCATTTTTTGGGTACTGTGACCCCTTAAGAAATACGTTTCACCACGTAGACATTCATCCTCAAAGCCGCAAATACACTTCGTTTGTGACACCAGATGGACAATTTGAATTCAACAAAGTTCCTTTTGGTCTTTCCAATTCACCAGCAGTATTTCAACGATTTATACAAATTGTTTTTCGAGAACTCTTAGAAGACGGGACATTGATCTTATATTTGGACGATGTGATTGTTCCATCAGATGATGAGTCCGAAGGTCTTCAAAAACTCCAGAAAGTTTTCAAAGTAGCTTCCGACTATGGACTAGAATTTAATTTCAAAAAATGCAATTTCCTGCAAAGAAAAATTACCTTTCTTGGACATATTTTAGAAAATGGTATGATTAGTCCCTCAGCAGAAAAGACAATAGCTGTTTTAAATTTTCCAAAGCTCCAAACTGCTAAAGATGTACAATCATTCCTAGGCTTAACAGGATATTTTAGAAAATTTATTAAAGATTATGCAATTATTGCACGACCACTAAGTGATCTTCTTAGAGACAACGTTCCTTTTCATTTTGGCCCAGAACAGCAACAAGCTTTCCAAACGCTGAAACAAGCCTTATCAACTGAACCAGTGCTACACCTTTTCAAGCAAGGCTCACCTTTACAGCTTCATTGCGATGCATCGTCAAAAGGAGTTGGCGCAATTCTGTTCATGCAATCTGATTTAGATGACAGCCTACATGCTAAACTCCTACAAGAGCTCGACATACCCGCCGTCAATCTGGGGACCTGGGGTTGCCCACGATTCGACCTCCTCCCATTCGATGCTGAGAAGTCGTGTGGATTTCATTCGAGCTCCATGAGAAAAAATTGTGGCAACGTCAAACTGTGTGCTCTCAAAAATTGGTTGGCCCACGACTGTGACGTGATGTAAAGCGTTTTTGAACACGCACGGTTTTTCCAAAAAGGGATGGGTAAAAAATGGGGGGACGCTCTCGGTCTAGAGACTGTTTCCCCATTTTTTACAACACGGGTCGTGCCAAGCTTGAACAAATGATCCCACGATTGTCTACGCGATCCATCTGCTGAATAAAATGTCGAGTGGTGGGGTTTGACATTTCTCACCATCCATGCGATGCAGTCAATCGAAAAAATAGCTAAGCACCGTGACCTTTGCAAAAAAAACACACAAACGCAAAACGACCCTGGATGTAGCATCCCTGGAGGACGCCGGGGATTCACTCTATGATAGCCAAATGATTCAATCTATTTTTTTAAAATGTATTTCGTCACACATGTCGGATCAAAAATTTCGATTTCAAGCCAAGCTCTCCAACTCCTTACAGTGCTACGACGTGTTGTTTCAACAGCAGCGCCGCTCCACCCATTCTTGGCTTCCATCCCATAAAAAAAACACATTTTCAAACACATCCTGTGTATCACTTCCTGCCTGAGCAGTATATAAGGCAGAGCCTTCAGATCATTCGGAACCGTCTTCTCGAGACTAGAGAGACATTTTTGACTCTATTCCAAGTAGAACCTGATTCCAGAATCCGAATGTCGCCACCCGAAGTTTGCTTGCCTCGCAGCCCCCAGAGTGGAGCCCATGTGGACGTTTGCGGCGAATTCACGTGGATGGTCTTGCCCAACCAACGAAAGATCCCACTGGAAATTTCCTTTGCTCCCGTCTGCAATCCGGACCAAGTCTACATTCTGGTCATGCAGTTTCCAACCGAGTTTCATTTCCCCGAGGAGAGCGTCACCCAGACCCACAGCCTCTTTTCCAACCTCCAGTTGCTGCATCGACGTGGCCGATCCCACTGCGTGGACATGGTCGTCCCTCGCGTCTTTGAGATGGAGCCGGGGAGCTGGAGACACGTCCTGAAGCACGTCCTCACCTTGCTAGACTTGGATCACCGCGTCTTGGGCGTCCGATCCATGACGCAGAAAAAGTTTTTCAAGACAGAACTGGGTCTGCCCCACGTGCGTCGCATCTCCTGCAAAGGTCACAAGATGTACGTCTGCCTCCATGCACACACGCTGCCCGTCCCGTTCAACTGCACCGCCACGGAAGCGAGAACGATGGCCGTGGAACAACTCTATGCCCAGAAGGGAGTCGCCATCGAAGTTCTACACGAAACGAGACACGTGTTGAGCAAGATCCTGTGGAAGGAGCTGCATCCCCAACCCCCAGCATCCTCCAAGCGCTCCAAGAAGAAAAAAAAATGTCACGTCCACCCATCCGTCTGTCAAAAAAAAGCGTCCACCCTGTAAAAAAATGTGTTTCTATGAATAAAAATTTTGCTTTTGGAAAAATGAACCCGTGTCTGTCTCCATTCCTTTCGCAGGGATTCCCAAAAAGTCTCCCACACGGTATCCATGGCGCAGGAGCCCTCGACGGCTCTCGACTCGGTTGAACGGCTCTCTGCCTAGCAATCCTGGAGGAACCCCCAGGGATTCACTCCATGATAACCAACTTTCACATCCAAAGGTTGCATTGAAAACGTGTCTGCCTCGTCATGTCACAGGGGGTCCACTGAAAAAGGTCTTCAACAAGGCGTCAATGGCGGGAGCCGTCAAACCAGACCCCTGATTCGGTTTGACGGCTCTCCACGGCTCTACGCCTACTCGACACGCAGTCACTCGAAAAAATAGATAAGCGCCGTGACCCTTGCAAAATAAAATTGAAAACGCAAAACGACACAATAAATAGTCTCAAGCCTCGGTTCTCACAGCTCTTTTGTCGTGACACCATGATTGGAAACGTTCTCACTGCCCTCTCGTGAAGCAGTCCATTGTGTATGTGAAATGGGTGACCACTCCAGAGAGAAAAGCCATGTCCAATGCATTTTCAAGGTGTCCAAGGGGTCTGCACCCAAACGCCCAATGTTGGCTTTGTGTGTATTTTAAAAAAAATGGGACGAGTCCCCAATAAGGGGGACTCGTCCCATTTTTTTTAAATAAATGGCTTTTGACATAGAGTTAGATTTCGTGTCGGCAAAGGGGACACGTCCTGCGTCGACGCGTGCGCAACCAATCGTCCAGACACTGTGTGTGAAACACGTGCTGGCAACGAGTTTGATGAGGCATGTCCAACATATCCTCCAAGCAAATCGGGCAAGACTCGGGTGGGGTGTAGTACCACTTATCAAAAGGCAAGGAAAACAGACAATTTCGAATTTCGCTGGCTAGGCGAATCCGCAAATCGTCTGTTATGAGATAACCTTTACTAAACCAATCAAACACAATGTTTATCAACCATCTCATTCCGAAGCGATTAAAGCATCGGAAGGCTGGGCTTGAGGTACTCAAATCATTGTGAAGATCCTGCAACTCTTGATCCATGAATAACTTGAAATCACCCCTCACCCGCCTCACATCGGAATAGCCTTCCGGGTCGAGGAATAGAAGCACTGGATGCGCCTCGTCCCCCAATTCCACGACCTCCGGCTCTCCCATCTCCAACACCTCCCGAGGAACGCTACCGGATGGAAGCGCCCGACCCGCTGGAACGAGATTTCTCACAATAAAAAGATTTGCCATCTGAAATCGACTCTATGTCAAAAAATATAACTGCTCCTCGGCGTGCAAGCCCTTTTTATAGACACACAGAGGGCGCTCCAGTCGTCCTGAAATGTTTTAGAAAATGCCACGTGACCTGAAAAAAATCACACGATGCATTTCCAGAAAGTCACGTGACAGGACATTCGATCCACCTCACCGGATGCACTTTCAAGAAATCGAGCGACACATTACATCCGCCAGATGCACTTTTAGAATATCACCGGATGTATTTCCAGGAAGTCGAGCGACACATCATATCCGCCAGATGCACTTTTAGAATATCACCGGATGTAATTCCAAGAAGTCGAGCGACAAAACACTTTCACCAGATGCACTTTAAGGATATCACGTGACAGGACATGATTTCGAAACCACATGGATCCAGAGGATGGGGCACCGAACCCACTTGAAATCTTTGAGAGGGTTGCGTCACGTGGATCCTTTGAAGGGGGTGGACAGCTTTCCTGGACCTGGCTCAGACAGTGTGAGAGCGACTCTGTGGCTTTGCGTCACGGGGCTCTGGGATCTGGGGGGTTGTGAAAAGAATGGAATGGAAAGGTCAATGCCCCAAGGACATTGAGATGTTTGAACAGCTTTCCTGGACCTGGCTCGGACAGTGTGAGAGCGACTCTGTGGCTTTGCGTCACGTGGCTCTGGGATCTGGGGGGTTGTGAGATGAATTGTGATTGAAAAGTCAATGACCCAAGGGCAGGTGGATGTTTGGATAATGCATTGAAAGTGTGTCTCGAGGCTCGGCAGGAAAAAAATATAAACCGGAAGTGGGCGTGGCCAAATGACAACTCAAAACTTGCATTTCGAAAATTTCAAATTTTGTCTCGACCCAAATTTTGTCTCGACCCAAATCTGTGGCCGAGTGAAATTTTTTTTAATAAAACCGGAAGTGGTGGAAAGGTAACGACCGCTTAACATTTGGATTTCGAAAATTTCAAATTCAGTCTCGAGAAAATTTTTGCTCAACCCAAAATCTCCGGACGAGTGAAAATTTTTTTTTTCAATTTTGTAATAAAAAAAAAATTCTAATTTTTAATTAAATAAAAAATTCTTATTTGTAATTTAAAAATGCTCGTATAGCTCTTCTACCTGAATGCACACATCTTGCACACTTTAAAAAATATCGTTTTTTCATAATACACACCTTCACCAACCCATAAAGCGTGGGAACTATCGTTTCAAACGATGAAATATAATAGATAAAAAAAATCCAACCCAAAAATCTGCTCCAGGATGACAGACCCAGGTGCCATGGATGACCCTGCACCTGTCCAGTGTCTCAAGGTCATTTTTTTTTTTTTTTTTTTTTTTTTTTTTTTTTTTTTTTTTTTTTTTTTGTGGATTGTTCTAGAGTGACGGCGTTGAACCAGTAGTTACAGTGACAGACATTTCACCCATGTTTGTGATGTGTACTGTTGACGCGAATTGTCTTCTCAAATTTGCCACTTCTTCAGCCTGAGTTGTAATTTTTCGTAGAAGTGTTTCAATTTCGTCTTGTTTCTGCTTCTTCAAGTTTATAATTTCCGTCTCCAGCTCGTCAATCCGACGTTTCAATACATTTCTTTCCGATACGTTTTCTGCATTGATTCGTTGCATCTCCACTCTTTGCTTCTCCCTCATGTACTCTACGACACTCATCTGACGGGCTTGTGGTTGACTCAACGTATAATAAGCATTTGCCATGCGTTGGCGCAAGGAATTTCCCTTTTGAATCTGAAACATCATGAATTGTTCGTGATTCGAAAATGTCGGTTCACCCCCCGTGGGTTGGACGCGCATCACGTCGTTCTCAAACCAAAACGCTCCGAAATCTCCCTCTGGATGAGGCGCCCAATCCCATCGCAATTGAATACAACAGTTTGGAAGCGTCATAATCTCAGACACTTTTACGCTATACGTTTTGTAATTTGAGCCAAATTTTTCACACTTCCAATCCAGTACGAGTTTATCACGAAGTTTTCCGTTGAGCCACGTCATCACGCCGTGGCGCCAGAAACTGGCCATGGACATGACTGAATGCTCGTGTAACGGGCGATTGATGTAAAAATGTCCACCTCGCCCCACACCCGGCTTCTGAGATCCTGAGCATTGGGCTTTTTCGCTCGATACGTAATGAATGGTATTGGCCAAATGCATGGACGACATCATTTTTTTCTGACCTTTGCAATAGCGCTCTTTGGCATGAGATTGTTCAATCGACCTCCAAACCTTCAGGTAGGCGGCTCGATCTTGAACAGCCACAATCATGTGGCGATGCAATTTATTAGAAGCAATGGTATTCTTCTTTGGAATCGAGCAGCCGTCGCACAAGCACCAAAAGGTCGACACCACCAGTTGACCCTCGTCAAACACGGACATTTTTTGTTTGAAACTGGCAAAGGCGTAGGATCGAATAAACACGTGATAAAGTGTCCACGAGTTGGAAAAATACATTCGAAACAGGGCCGCGGCCTCGCGTCCCAAATTGCTTTCGTCGTTGAACGGGTAAAGGGAACCCGTGTTGGTCAATGCTCGAAAGTCGCCGGGGTAGTTGTCGTAAAATCCAACTTCTTGTAAATCTGTGTCGAGGACTCTATGTTTAAGTTTGCGACGTAATAATGAAGGGTCAAAAGATTTACATTCACATAAATCGGGAGCGGAAGAATTGATTTCAGAGGCAGTGCTGGTTCCAGCGGTGGCGTTGTCAGTGTGGCTTAAACATTTTTTTTGTCGTTTTTTATTCCTCCTTTTGAACGATTCAAAGCATTCTTTTCTGTGAATGTCGTCTTGAGTCGAATTTGAAAATGTATATGTTCCGCAAAAAATGCATTCAGTTTCTTCATTTAAACCATGTTCGGAACGGGAATGAGTCTCCCGATACTCTTTAAATAACAACTTTTCAACCTTTTTAACGCAATGTGGACATGTGATGATTTGCTTGTCCCAATATCGGTATGCGAAATACATATTCCTATCTGGTTTTGCTTTCGGATTCATCTTGATGAGGCGTTCAAAGTTCAAATACGTTCAAATGCTTCTCAGTGATGGTTAAAGCGTCGTTACTCGGTCACAATCTAATGGAGAATTGTCAAGACGCTGGCTTAGATATACCGCTCTACAAAAAAAAAAAAAAAAAAAAAAAAAAAAAAAAAAAAAAAAAAAAAAAAAAAATGACCTTGAGACACTGGACAGGTGCAGGGTCATCCATGGCACCTGGGTCTGTCATCCTGGAGCAGATTTTTGGGTTGGATTTTTTTTATCTATTATATTTCATCGTTTGAAACGATAGTTCCCACGCTTTATGGGTTGGTGAAGGTGTGTATTATGAAAAAACGATATTTTTTAAAGTGTGCAAGATGTGTGCATTCAGGTAGAAGAGCTATACGAGCATTTTTAAATTACAAATAAGAATTTTTTATTTAATTAAAAATTAGAATTTTTTTTTTATTACAAAATTGAAAAAAAAAATTTTCACTCGTCCGGAGATTTTGGGTTGAGCAAAAATTTTCTCGAGACTGAATTTGAAATTTTCGAAATCCAAATGTTAAGCGGTCGTTACCTTTCCACCACTTCCGGTTTTATTAAAAAAAATTTCACTCGGCCACAGATTTGGGTCGAGACAAAATTTGGGTCGAGACAAAATTTGAAATTTTCGAAATGCAAGTTTTGAGTTGTCATTTGGCCACGCCCACTTCCGGTTTATATTTTTTTCCTGCCGAGCCTCGAGACACACTTTCAATGCATTATCCAAACATCCACCTGCCCTTGGGTCATTGACTTTTCAATCACAATTCATCTCACAACCCCCCAGATCCCAGAGCCACGTGACGCAAAGCCACAGAGTCGCTCTCACACTGTCCGAGCCAGGTCCAGGAAAGCTGTTCAAACATCTCAATGTCCTTGGGGCATTGACCTTTCCATTCCATTCTTTTCACAACCCCCCAGATCCCAGAGCCCCGTGACGCAAAGCCACAGAGTCGCTCTCACACTGTCTGAGCCAGGTCCAGGAAAGCTGTCCACCCCCTTCAAAGGATCCACGTGACGCAACCCTCTCAAAGATTTCAAGTGGGTTCGGTGCCCCATCCTCTGGATCCATGTGGTTTCGAAATCATGTCCTGTCACGTGATATCCTTAAAGTGCATCTGGTGAAAGTGTTTTGTCGCTCGACTTCTTGGAATTACATCCGGTGATATTCTAAAAGTGCATCTGGCGGATATGATGTGTCGCTCGACTTCCTGGAAATACATCCGGTGATATTCTAAAAGTGCATCTGGCGGATGTAATGTGTCGCTCGATTTCTTGAAAGTGCATCCGGTGAGGTGGATCGAATGTCCTGTCACGTGACTTTCTGGAAATGCATCGTGTGATTTTTTTCAGGTCACGTGGCATTTTCTAAAACATTTCAGGACGACTGGAGCGCCCTCTGTGTGTCTATAAAAAGGGCTTGCACGCCGAGGAGCAGTTATATTTTTTGACATAGAGTCGATTTCAGATGGCAAATCTTTTTATTGTGAGAAATCTCGTTCCAGCGGGTCGGGCGCTTCCATCCGGTAGCGTTCCTCGGGAGGTGTTGGAGATGGGAGAGCCGGAGGTCGTGGAATTGGGGGACGAGGCGCATCCAGTGCTTCTATTCCTCGACCCGGAAGGCTATTCCGATGTGAGGCGGGTGAGGGGTGATTTCAAGTTATTCATGGATCAAGAGTTGCAGGATCTTCACAATGATTTGAGTACCTCAAGCCCAGCCTTCCGATGCTTTAATCGCTTCGGAATGAGATGGTTGATAAACATTGTGTTTGATTGGTTTAGTAAAGGTTATCTCATAACAGACGATTTGCGGATTCGCCTAGCCAGCGAAATTCGAAATTGTCTGTTTTCCTTGCCTTTTGATAAGTGGTACTACACCCCACCCGAGTCTTGCCCGATTTGCTTGGAGGATATGTTGGACATGCCTCATCAAACTCGTTGCCAGCACGTGTTTCACACACAGTGTCTGGACGATTGGTTGCGCACGCGTCGACGCAGGACGTGTCCCCTTTGCCGACACGAAATCTAACTCTATGTCAAAAGCCATTTATTTAAAAAAAATGGGACGAGTCCCCCTTATTGGGGACTCGTCCCATTTTTTTTAAAATACACACAAAGCCAACATTGGGCGTTTGGGTGCAGACCCCTTGGACACCTTGAAAATGCATTGGACATGGCTTTTCTCTCTGGAGTGGTCACCCATTTCACATACACAATGGACTGCTTCACGAGAGGGCAGTGAGAACGTTTCCAATCATGGTGTCACGACAAAAGAGCTGTGAGAACCGAGGCTTGAGACTATTTATTGTGTCGTTTTGCGTTTTCAATTTTATTTTGCAAGGGTCACGGCGCTTATCTATTTTTTCGAGTGACTGCGTGTCGAGTAGGCGTAGAGCCGTGGAGAGCCGTCAAACCGAATCAGGGGTCTGGTTTGACGGCTCCCGCCATTGACGCCTTGTTGAAGACCTTTTTCAGTGGACCCCCTGTGACATGACGAGGCAGACACGTTTTCAATGCAACCTTTGGATGTGAAAGTTGGTTATCATGGAGTGAATCCCTGGGGGTTCCTCCAGGATTGCTAGGCAGAGAGCCGTTCAACCGAGTCGAGAGCCGTCGAGGGCTCCTGCGCCATGGATACCGTGTGGGAGACTTTTTGGGAATCCCTGCGAAAGGAATGGAGACAGACACGGGTTCATTTTTCCAAAAGCAAAATTTTTATTCATAGAAACACATTTTTTTACAGGGTGGACGCTTTTTTTTGACAGACGGATGGGTGGACGTGACATTTTTTTTTCTTCTTGGAGCGCTTGGAGGATGCTGGGGGTTGGGGATGCAGCTCCTTCCACAGGATCTTGCTCAACACGTGTCTCGTTTCGTGTAGAACTTCGATGGCGACTCCCTTCTGGGCATAGAGTTGTTCCACGGCCATCGTTCTCGCTTCCGTGGCGGTGCAGTTGAACGGGACGGGCAGCGTGTGTGCATGGAGGCAGACGTACATCTTGTGACCTTTGCAGGAGATGCGACGCACGTGGGGCAGACCCAGTTCTGTCTTGAAAAACTTTTTCTGCGTCATGGATCGGACGCCCAAGACGCGGTGATCCAAGTCTAGCAAGGTGAGGACGTGCTTCAGGACGTGTCTCCAGCTCCCCGGCTCCATCTCAAAGACGCGAGGGACGACCATGTCCACGCAGTGGGATCGGCCACGTCGATGCAGCAACTGGAGGTTGGAAAAGAGGCTGTGGGTCTGGGTGACGCTCTCCTCGGGGAAATGAAACTCGGTTGGAAACTGCATGACCAGAATGTAGACTTGGTCCGGATTGCAGACGGGAGCAAAGGAAATTTCCAGTGGGATCTTTCGTTGGTTGGGCAAGACCATCCACGTGAATTCGCCGCAAACGTCCACATGGGCTCCACTCTGGGGGCTGCGAGGCAAGCAAACTTCGGGTGGCGACATTCGGATTCTGGAATCAGGTTCTACTTGGAATAGAGTCAAAAATGTCTCTCTAGTCTCGAGAAGACGGTTCCGAATGATCTGAAGGCTCTGCCTTATATACTGCTCAGGCAGGAAGTGATACACAGGATGTGTTTGAAAATGTGTTTTTTTTATGGGATGGAAGCCAAGAATGGGTGGAGCGGCGCTGCTGTTGAAACAACACGTCGTAGCACTGTAAGGAGTTGGAGAGCTTGGCTTGAAATCGAAATTTTTGATCCGACATGTGTGACGAAATACATTTTAAAAAAATAGATTGAATCATTTGGCTATCATAGAGTGAATCCCCGGCGTCCTCCAGGGATGCTACATCCAGGGTCGTTTTGCGTTTGTGTGTTTTTTTTGCAAAGGTCACGGTGCTTAGCTATTTTTTCGATTGACTGTATATATGGATGGTGTTTTCTACACTAGGCAGGGCCGTAACTGTCATGATAATTCTGTACATTGTAAGTTGGTGTTGGCAACAGTACCATTATTGATTGGTTGTTGTCTTTGATATAAGTTGTTGTTGCAATGGCTGTGTAGCTAAAGAGTTGTTATGCTTAAAAGATGAACTATATTAATCCAGAAATAATCTCATTGTAAATACTATAAATAAAATGAATATGAAAGAACTATTTGTGTTCCATTAGAATTGTATTAACAACATTTGACATGGTGTCAGAAAAGAAATTGATGAAATCGGATTTCCATCGAGTCTAATCCACGTTTTTTCGATTTGCCATGGATGCGTTCCGACCACCTGCTCCTTTGAAGTTCTCCAGTGGAAATGTTAAAGAGAAATGGAGAAAATGGAAACAGGAGCTGGAAAATTATCTGCTTGCCACAGAAAAAGATGAACGCGCAGATAAAATAAAAATTGCAATCCTGCTGAATTTACTGGGAAGTGAAGGACTTGAAA
Source organism: Parasteatoda tepidariorum (assembly GCF_982258835.1). NCBI lineage: Eukaryota > Metazoa > Arthropoda > Arachnida > Araneae > Theridiidae > Parasteatoda > Parasteatoda tepidariorum. Next base: position 178,404 of record NW_028257437.1, read on the forward strand.
TATTCAACACTTTCAAATTTGAGTCTCCTGAAAGCAAAGAAAGGTATCCAGATGTCCTAAAGAAGTTTGAGGATTATTGTTCACCACGGCAGAATGTCGTTTATGAACGTTATAAATTTTTTTCGTGCGTCCAGCAAGAGGGACAAACCATAGAATGCTACGTGACTCAACTTAAAACTTTAGCTTCAACCTGTGAATTTGCCGATCAAGAAAATGGATTAATTCGTGACCGCATCGTCCTAGGAATTAGGGACAGTGGTTTGAAAGAACGCCTGCTTCGAGAATCTGGTCTGGGACTAGAAAAAGCGATTGAAATCGTTCGTGCAGCTGAGAGTAGTAGAGAACAACTCCGAAACATGAAAGACGAAAGCACAGTGTCTGTTAATAGTGTAAAGAAACATCGCAAGCATAATCAGTTGAAACAGTCTGGACAAGAGTATGATTGCAAGAAGTGCGGAAGAAAACACAAACCTCGTGAGTGTCCAGCCTATGGAAAAATTTGTGCCAAGTGTAAAACGAAGAATCATTTTGCAGCTAGGTGCCACCAGAATTCAAAGTATGTGCATGAAATGAAGGTTCCTGAAGACGAATTAAGTGTATTCGTTGATTCTGTGATTACAGTACCTCCAGAAAAGAATCTAAGTGTACAAATATGTTCAAAAGACCCTGTTGTTCATGTAAAACACATTAGTGAACTTAATGAACTAAAAATTTATGCTAATTCTGTGGGTAAAAACACAGAAAAGGTAAGTGAGACATGGTTGAAAAGTATAACATTGTATGTAAACAATAAGTATTTTAATGTTGATTTTAAACTTGATACGGGTGCAGAAGTTAATATTTTACCTATGTATGTTTTAAATAGTGTTAATGTTAAACCAAAACTTAGTGAAACTAATTTGTCATTAACAGCATATGGTAATTTTAAATTGAAGCCAGAAGGTACGATTGTTATTAATTGCTCAACTGACAAACTTAAAAATGTTCCTTTACAATTCTACATTGTTGATGTTAAGTCTAAACCAATATTAGGATTAAATGCATGCTCTAGGTTAAAATTAATTGAAAGAATTGATTCTGTAAAGTGTATAAACATAAATAAAAATGAGCTGATCAATCGTTACAAAGATATATTTACTGGTACAGGTGAATTTCCTGATGAACCTTATCACATAACATTAAAAGAAAATGCAATACCAGTAATTCACCCTCCAAGGCGTGTTCCTCAGGCATTGCAGCCTATACTAAGAGACACACTTGAAAAGTTAGAAAAAGAGGGGATTGTGTCAAAAGTAAACAAACCAACAGATTGGGTTCAAAGTCTTGTAATAGTTGAAAAACCTAATGGGAGTTTAAGATTGTGCTTAGATCCAAGGGATTTAAATAAGGTTATAAAGAGGGAGCATTATCAAATTCCTTCTGCTGATGATATAATCAGTAGATTAGAAGGTAAAAAGATATTTTCTGTTGTAGATTTGAAAGACGGATTCTGGCATGTTCCACTTGACGAAGCTAGTTCTGAAATTTGTACGTTCAATACACCATTTGGGAGGTATAAATTCAACAAAATGCCTTTTGGAATATCCTCTGCCCCTGAAATATTTCAGAAAAGAAACCAAAAGTTGTTTGGAGATATCGAAGGTGTCGAGGTTTATTTTGATGACATAATTGTCGCGGGATCTGATGAGGCCACACATGACATAATTATGTCTAAAGTTCTAGAAAGAGCTAGGTCTCTAAATATAAAATTCAATCCTGATAAATTGCAGTATAGAGTACCCGAAGTAAAGTATGTAGGCCAAATAATTTCTGAATTGGGTGTAAAAGCTGATCCTAGTCATATTAAGGCAATTACTAACATGCCAACGCCTAAATCAAAAACTGAAGTTCGAAGGTTGTTAGGCATGATAAATTTTCTATCAAAATTTATACCGAATGTTTCTAAAGTAACTGCCCCATTGAGAGAAGTCATTCATGAAAATGTAGAATTTATTTGGGGAGGAACTCAAGAAGAATCATTTAATAACATTAAGGAATTGTTAACTAAGGCTCCGGTTTTAAAGGTTTTTAGCGCAAATGAAAAAATAGTGATACAGTGTGATAGTTCAAAAGATGGCCTGGGTTCATGTTTAATCCAAAATGGTCAACCTGTGTCATTTGTCTCCCGCAGCTTAACAACTAGTGAAAAGAACTATGCACAAATTGAAAAAGAGTTGTTGGCAATAGTTTTTTCATTTGAGAAGTATCACAATTTTGTATACGGACGTAAAGTCATTATACAAAGTGATCATAAGCCTTTATTGGCAATTGTAAAAAAACCTATGCATAAAATATCCTCTAGAATGCAAAGAATGGTATTAAAATTGTTAAAATATAATTATGAAATAAACTATGTACCAGGTAAGCAAATGTTTTTAGCTGACACACTTTCACGTGCATTTCTTGAAAATGAAACCATTAGTGATGATCCCGAAATGTTAAACATTGTTCATACTATTTCTAAATATCTACCTATGAGTGAAAAGAGAATTGCACAATTTAAAAATGAAACTGCATTAGATTCAGAATTGCAAATAGTTCAGAGATATATCAAAGAGGGCTGGCCCAACTCTTACAAAAATGTAGATAACAGTGCAAAGACATATTACAAAGTTAAAAATGATCTTCATATTAATGATGGTATATTATTTATTAATGAAAAAGTAATTGTTCCTGTAAATTTACGAAAAGATATGTTGCAATTAATTCATGAAGCTCATTTTGGGATAGAAAAGTGCAAGAAAAGAGCTAGGGATATAATGTATTGGCCTGGGATAAATTCTGATATAGAGAAATTAGTATCACAGTGTGAAATTTGTGAAAAATTTAAAAGAGCTAATAGTAAAGAGCCCTTAATGCCCCACACAGTTCCAAATAGACCTTTTGAAAAAGTAGGAGTAGACATAATGGATTTTGGTAATCTAAGTTATCTGATTGTAATGGACTATTATTCAAAATGGATTGAAGTTAGTGAAATTGTAAATAAATCAGCAGATGAGGTAATTATTAAACTTAAATCTATTTTTTCTAGGTTTGGTGTTCCCAATACTGTTATCTCAGATAATGTTCCATTTAATAGTTATGTTTACAAGAAATTTGCAAATGATTGGGATTTTAACTATTCATTTATTAGTCCCCACTTTTCCCCAAGTAATGGAATGGTTGAGAGAGGGGTAGGAATTGTAAAATGCATTATGAGAAAGGCAAGGGAAGATAGGAAAGATTATTTTGTAGGATTAATGGAGTATAGAAATACCCCAATTTCAGGCCTTGATCTTTCTCCTGCTCAAATGATGTTTAATCGCAGATTAAAAACTAAACTACCAATATCTAACAGACTGTTAAATGCTAAATTGTTTAGTAACATTAAAGAAAAGTTAATTGTAAGGCAAAAGATTCAAAAATCTCATTACGACAAAACTGCTCATACACTATCAGAGCTTCAGCCAAAGGAAAATGTTAGAATACTAAATTTCAAAAACAAGACTTGGGAACCTGCTGAAGTAATTTCAAAGGATAAATTCTATCCTCGTTCATATTATGTTAGAAATAGTTCTGGTAGAGTTTTCAGGCGTAACAGAAAACACATAAGACAGTCAAATACAAAGTTTAAAATTGAAATAGATCCTAATGATGATATAATTAGCAATTCCCAAGCTGATTTAAACAGTTCTTCAAATTCTCAAATCTCACAGAATTGTCATATATCAAATAGTAATGTGCAAAGAAAAAGTAATCGTGTTCGTAAGTCACCATCTTATTTAAATGATTATGTTGTATAATTGTATAACGTAAAAAGGGGGATGTCATGATAATTCTGTACATTGTAAGTTGGTGTTGGCAACAGTACCATTATTGATTGGTTGTTGTCTTTGATATAAGTTGTTGTTGCAATGGCTGTGTAGCTAAAGAGTTGTTATGCTTAAAAGATGAACTATATTAATCCAGAAATAATCTCATTGTAAATACTATAAATAAAATGAATATGAAAGAACTATTTGTGTTCCATTAGAATTGTATTAACAACATTTGACAGTAACTACGCCGGGGCAGTCGGGGCACCGCCCCGGGGCCCCGACGGTCAAGGGGGCCCCACATAAAGAGACCACATCATGTTTTTTCAAAATACAGTGCTCCAATTATATATACGTAGGAAAGAAATTGTGTTAAGATAGAGTTGCTGAAAATTTTCTTTTTTGTAATTACGTACCTACTATAAAATAAAGGAAAGGGTAAAAAACGGTGACACCTTTTCGCGAATTATTTCCCTTTCTCAAAAGAACAAACACGCTTTGCAAAGAAGGGGAAAGGCCACAGCTGCATGTAGTTGATTGTTAACACTTTCTGTATATTGCACCTCTGATTTACTTAGTTGTTTCCTCTACTATCTAGCGTCAGACCCAGTGGCGTGCCAACCAGGGGGAGGCAGAGGGCCCCTCTAAAATTTAAGTGATGGGGCAAACGATGCGTTTCGCCCTTCCTGAAATTCAGACACTCACAAAAATAAAGTAAAATCGGAAATTAAAATTTTTTTTTTCAATTTTGAATCTATTTTTGAAATAAAAAAACTTTATATTCCACTAACATTTATGTGCTTTGCCTCTTCTGATATTTAGTTATTCGCCAAGACGAAGTCCATTAAAATAGGTAATTTTAGAGAAGAAAAAAAAAGCTATTCTTTCTCAGCTTTAAAGTTAAACATCAAGTAGTAAACTTTATTTTGTTATGGGCGATTAATGTTCCAATTTTCCAGTTTCCAATTTTCACTCTTCCGAAATAGTAATGAGGGGGCGAGCATAGTGTTTCTCCCCTTTTGAAATTTCGAAGTGCTAAAAAATAATAGAAATTGGTAACTAAAAAAAATTTCATGTTTGAATCTATTTTCCAAACAGAAAACTTTATTTTCTTCTGAGATAAAAGTCAGGGGGGGGGAATTTGCTTCTCATCTTCAGAAATTTAGATATTAATAGAATAAAATCAAGTAAAGTAGGACATTTTAGAAGAAAAAAATTGTTTTGTTTCATAGCTTCGACGATATTTTCCAAATAGAAAACTTCATTTTCCTCCTAAATTATAGTAAAGGGATAGGAAACTTTATTTTCTCCTGATATAAAGTAAGGGGGGCTAAAATGTGTTTTGTATCTTCTGAAATTTAGACATTTGAAATAATAAAGTCCAGTAAAAGTTTTTTTTTTTTTTGTTTTAAAAAATAAAACTTTGAATCTAAACTGCTGTTTGTAGAAAATGCAACACCATGAAGGAATCATCAGAATCAAATGAAATTCGCAGCAAATGTCAATTATAGGATATTATGCAAATTAATAAAGTTTCAGAGCCATCGCGTGTGCGTGGCGCGCGCAGCGCCCTCTGAATTGATGCTGAAAGCGTATAAATAAAGTGCTGTAGCGGGACGTTGAAAATAGTCTATGATTATTTGTTAGTGGCAAACGTTTAGTGAGACCTGAGTATGCCTCCACGACGGAAGAATAAGAAATTCAAGCAACTTACGGAGTTTGAACGAGGGAGGATAATCGGCCTTCGAGAAGGAGGATTTTCCTATCGCGCAATAGCAGCTCGTATGCAGCGGAACAGTTCCACAGTGATGCGAGTTTGGAAGCAGTGGACCGACGAGCACCGAACAACTCGAAAAACAGGCACTGGACGACAGAAGGTGACGTCAGAGCGCGATGATCGACACCTGCTCCGCATGGCGGTGAATGATCGCACAGCTTCCTCCAGGCAGCTGGCAGCACATTGGTCTACTGCTACAGGTGTACAATTGTCGGCTTCGTCAATTCGTCGTCGTCTGCTGCGCCGTGGATTGCGTGCAAGGGTGCCATTATACAGGATTCCCCTCACGGCGGATCATCGACGGCTGCGTCGGCAGTGGGCTCTTGAGCACAGAGACTGGCGAGCTGATTGGCACCAAGTTGTCTTTTCAGATGAATCACGCTTCAATTTGTGGACCCATGATGGCCGTGTTCGTGTTAGACGTTATGCCGGTCAACGCTGCCTTCCTGAGTGTATTATTGAACGACATAGTGGTCGAACACCCGGAGTTATGGTCTGGGGTGCGATTTCGTATCATGGACGATCCAATTTGATACGAATTGAGGGTAATCTCAATAGCAACAGATACGTCCGTGAAGTGCTACAGCCCGAAGTCGTTCCTTTCCTTCAAGGCATCCCTGGAGCTATCTTTCAGCAGGATAATGCACGCCCACATGTTGCGCGGACTGTTAGAGACTTCTGTTCAGCACAACGCATGCAACTTCTTCCTTGGCCTGCTTATTCGCCGGATATGTCGCCTATTGAGCACGTGTGGGATATGGTTGGTCGGCGTCTCACTCGTGATCCGCGTCCTGCAGTTTCCAAAGACGAACTTTGGTTGCGCATACAAGCGATATGGAATTCTCTTCCTCAAGCAGATATTCAACATCTGTTTGACTCCATGCCACGTCGTATAGCAGCACTTATTGCAACGCGTGGTGGCTGCACCAAATACTGATTTCGGACGCTTAATTTGTTTCTTTTGTTTTGAAAATTTCATCATTTATTTGTATCAGTACAAGTCGTTTCTGCATTAAATTTCATTTGATTCTGATGATTCTTTCATGGTGTTGCATTTTCTACAAACAGCAGTTTATTTTCCAAATGGAAAATTTTATTTTCCTCTTAAATTAAAGTGAGGGGGCGAAGAATATACTTCACTCTTTCTGAAATTCAGACATTCGTAGGAATAGTTAAGTAAAATATATATTTAACTCTTATTTTCCTCTGAAATTTAATTGAGATGGAAGATAATGTGCGCCACCCCTTCTGAAAATTTGACATTCGCTACAATAAGGTAAAATAGAATTGAGAATTTTAGAAAAAGAAACTACTTTTTTTCCTATTTACTAGTTATTTTCCAAATTGAAGTAGAAATCCCCCCCTCCCCCCACAAGAAAAATACCTCGATTTTGTTTCAATTTTTTTCTACATAATACGACTTTTAATTTATTAAAAAAATTTAAAGCTAAAACACTAAAGGAGAAGAGGAGCACATCATAAAAAAATATAACAAGTGTTTAGAAAACTAAAATAAGTTCCACTGTTTTCCATCCTTAAAAATGCATCCTACACTGAGACTAATAGATATATTTTAAAGAATCTTTTGACTGTGGGTGGTATGAAGGTGTTAAAACCTTCATACGACCCACAGAGTTGACCCACAGTTATCTGATTCCTCAAAAAATAGTAATCTCCTTTTACACCATGGGAAAATGACCTTTTCCTTCTTTAAATTGCCTTAATCATTTTTATGACCCTGGGCTCTTTTGTGCTTCTATAAAATGTCAGATATTTACAGTACCATCTATATGTCCCTTAAGTTGTCTGAAACTAGCAACAATTTAGATGTTCTAGGAAAACAGATGCTTTTAAGGGATCCAAGGGGATGACTGTTGTTGACATTTACTTAGGTCATTTTGTCAAGAGATTTTTTCTGAGACAAACGTAAAACGTTCCAGTTAAATTCCAGTTTTTAGCTCATTTAATTGCGTCATTTAAATTAACCATTTTTAATTCAGATATAAATTTTCTGTTAGCTTTTATTTTATTCAATTTTTGAAATTAAAATTTAATTAAGAGTTATTGAAATTACTTGCAACTTCCTTTTTTTCAAACATAAATCATGATATCAATAATTCCCATTCTTAATAAAAATTTTCTTTGGAAAACAAGAAAACCAAATGCAAATTTATTTATAAGCAGGTAAGTAAATGTTTGCATTAACTCATTTAATACATTTAAATTTTATATTTATATACTGTTCTAATTCTTATATAAGAATGGTAACATAAAAATTGCTTTTTTTTTATGTTCGTATATAAAATTTTATTTGTTTAGTAAATACTTTAATTGATAATTCTACTGCTTATTGTGTGCATGGATTTTGTTCTTATTTTATATTTTTCAAATCATTAAGACCTTTAAATTTTTTAAATTGGAACTTCAAATTTTTTGAGATTTTAACAATTTTGTTTTCATTAAAAAGTTAAACGCAATCTTTATTTTATATAAAAAAATCATATTTAATTAAATAAAAGAACGCATTTAATTTAATAAAAAAGCTATGAATATCAGCTTAGAAATCCGTAGCAATTAAAATTCGTTTCCAAGATAAACCATTGAAAAGAATTTTTTTTTAATTAGCAAATATGCTTTGACTTTTTCTCATTTCTCTTTCATAAAAAAAACTATTACTCTTTGTCATAATTTTGACACATACGATTACATGGCGTCATGAATACATAGGCCAAATATTCAAGAACGATTTTCTAGGGACCTGTCCCTATTGGAGTAAGGCAACTTTGGTTTTGTTAATCGATGTATATAAAGAAACAATTTCTGAATATTTTTTCAATTAGGACTATAGATCAATTAGGAATATTTTTTCAATTAAAATGTGGGTACATGTGCCGGTAGACAAAAAAAAAGTCTACAATTTCCTTCAGTTTCCATAACGCGATCAAAAACTTTTAGATTTGAAACTAAAAAATAATTTTAATTTTTAAAATGGTTTTGTCTTGAAAAGACCTTCCTAACGATATAGTAACCGGATTTAACAGGTTTTTAAAATTAATATTTTATGATTAGCATTATATTTAGAGGAAAAGGAGGCTACTGTGGACATGGGGGACAGGAGTGGACAACATGAATAGCTATTTTCCCCCAAGTCAAATTCCCTAGGTGAGATGTCGTAAATTGGTAACATTTACGTACAGTGAACCAAAAAAGTACCACCCTGAATAACTTTTGATTTAATGATCGGATCTTCACGTTCTAGGACTCCATCTTAATAATTCGAGGGTATGACATCAAATATGCAAATTAATTAGTGCACGATATTTTATTTTTTAAAGTTGCGTAATCAGACACAAAAACATACTTTCTCTGAAGAAACATAACTTTTGTTCAACGGATTCGATTTTCTAACCCCCATAAAATAGGAGGTAGCTGTAATCTGGGGAATATGGTCCCAATAGTTGGGTCGGGTGAGCTATCCAAAGTTTGGACCCCCAAATGTTAATTTTATTTTTTTGGATTTCACTACAGATCGAGAGCTTTTTAAGGGAATTGAAAAAATTTTGCACACGATTATAAAATTCTGTTATCTAAAGATAATTCCATGCAAAAAATAACTTTTAGTAAATATTTATTATTTTTTATTTAATAATAGTCTGATGTTGATCATTTACATCGCACTAGTGCTGCACAATAGGCTATTGGCGACGGTCTGGGAAACATCCTTTGAGATTTGATCCTTTGTAGAGGGGATGGCACCCTCGCTTCGGTAGCCCGGTGACCTGCATCCGAAGTCGAGCACTTTATCGTAGAAGAGTTAACCGGGGACCAATACCGCACACCCTCGGTCCCTACGCAGACACCGTGTCTTAACGATCAGTCCTCTTTGGGACAATAATAGTCTGAAAACTTTTGAATCGTAAGGCATACAGTTTTTTTTTGTATCATTTTAAAGTATCGAATTCCACATGGAAAATACAAATTTGAGCAAAATTGGTTGAATAGTGCATTAGTTCCTGAGAAATCAAGTTTTATAAGTACGACTTTTTTATAATTCAATTTCTCAGGATTAGTCTATTTCTCTGAAATTTTGCATTTTGTCATGTTTAAAACTTAAAATGTTTTGCAGTCAAATTTATATGCGTACAAATAACTTGTTTTCATAAATATATTCTCGAACATAATACATAAATAGCTAAAATGACGGTTTGAGAAGGAGTACTGAAAGTTTTTGAAAGGGCCCCCGCCAAAAATGTTTGCCCCAGGGCCCCGAGGGGTGAAGTTACGGCACTGACACTAGGACA